>NW_008677617.1:0-2003 GCF_000695815.1 Acanthisitta chloris | reverse complement strand
CCAAGGACATGGTGCCACCAAGGACATTACATCTCCAAGGTCATGGCACCAACAAGGATATGTCATCACCAAGGACATGTCATCACCAAGGACATGGTGCCACCAAAGACATGGTGCCACCAAGGTCATGGCACCACCAAGGACATGGCACTACTATGGACATGGTACACCCTGGCACCCAAAAGCTCTCCAAGCCCCACCCTGGCACCCAAAAGCTCTCCAAGCCCCACCCTGGCACCCAAAAGCTCTCCAAGCCCCACCCTGGCACCCAAAAGCTCTCCAAGCCCCACCCTGGCACCCAAAAGCTCTCCAAGCCCCACCCTGGCACCCAAAAGCTCTCCAAGCCCCACCCTGGCACCCAAAAGCTCTCCAAGCCCCACCCTGGCACCCAAAAGCTCTCCAAGCCCCACCCTGGCACCCAAAGGTTCTCCCTGCTCACTTGGGCGACTTGAGGTCGCGGTGGATGATCTTGTGGAGGTGCAGGTAGTTCATGCCCCCGGCGATGCCCATGGACCAGTCGACCAGGAGGGAGGGGGTGACCTTGCGCCCGGCGCGCAGCACCTCGTAGAGCTGCCCCTGGGCGCAGAACTCCATGATGATGCAGTAACAAGGGGCCTGGGTACACACACCCCTGCGGGCACAGCGGCACCTCAGCGCCCGCCACGCCGTGCCAGGGCACAACCAGTGCTCCCAGTGCCCACTCTGGTCTGGGGCATGGTGGTGCCCCATGCCCATGACATGCCCATGACCTCTCTAGCTGTGGCCATGGCATGTCCATGTTGTGTCCATGCTTGTGCCATCTTCATGCTCATGTCCATCATGCCATCTCCATGCTCATGCCCATGCATTGTCCATGCTCATGGCGTGTTCATGCTTTGTCCATGCCCATGCCATCTCCAGGATGATGCCCATGTCATCTCCATGCTCATGCCCATGCATTGTCCATGCCCATGGCATGTCCATGTTGTGTCCATGCTCGTGCCATCTTCATGCTCATGCCCATCATGCCATCTCCATGCTCATGCCCATGCTTTGTCCATGCCCATGGCATGTTCATGCTGTGTCCATGCCCATGCCATCTCCATGATGATGCCCATCATGCCCATGCCATCTCCATGCTCATGCCCATGCATTGTCCATGCCCATGGCATATTCATGCTATGTCCATGCCCATGCCACCTCCACACTCATGCCCATCATGCAATGCCATCTCCATGCCCATACCCATGCTGAATCCATGCCCATGGTGTTCCCCATGCCCAAACCTTCATCCCTCATGCCCAATCCATGCCCATACCCATGCTGAGTCCATGCCCATGGTGTTCCCCATGCCCAAACCTTCATCCCTCATGCCCAATCCATGCCCATACCCATGCTGAGTCCATGCCCATGGTGTTCCCCATGCCCAAACCTTCATCCCTCATGCCCAATCCATGCCCATACCCATGCTGAGTCCATGCCCATGGTGTTCCCCATGCCCACGACATGCCCAAACCTTCCTCCCTCATGCCCAAGCTCATGTTGTGCCCATACCCTATACCCACAACATTCTCCACACCCCATGCCCACACCATAGCCACGTTCCACTATGCCCATGCACCACATGATGTTCTCCATGCCCCATCCACGGCATGACCACGCTCCATGCCGCGCTCCATGCCCCATGCCCCGTGCCCAGGGTGCCCCCAGCGTTGGCAGCTCCCTTCTCACTTGAAGGTGATGATGTTGGGGTGCTTGAGCTTGCGCAGGTGCTTGATGTCTGTCTCCTTCAGGTCCCTCACCTTCTTGACAGCCACTTCCTCTCCGTGGAAGCGCCCCAGGAACACGGCGCCCTGTGCCCCACTGCCCACCCACTGCAGGTCCAGGATCTCCTCAAATGGCACCTCCCAGGGGTCTGTGGGCACCCATGGCCATGGCATTTGTACCTCCACAGTGCCCAAACCCTCAGAGAACCCACCAAATTCCACCCCTGTGGCTATGGCACCTGCATCTCCTCAGTGCCA
>NW_008677616.1:2663-6798 GCF_000695815.1 Acanthisitta chloris | reverse complement strand
GGCACCCCTTGGTGCTCATCGGGCACTGACAGGAACCCCCTGGAACCCCTCCCCAAGCCCCGGTACCGCCGTGCACCTCCCGGCACCCCGTGGAACTCCCCACCACTACTCGCAGAAGACCCCGACCCCTCCCTGACACTCTCCGGTGCCTCTGACCCCCTCTGCCGCCTATGGGTGCACTGGGACCCCCGTGGGGGGCAATGTGTGCACTCCAGCCCTGCCATGGTGGGGGATCCCGTGACCACCAAGGGACACTGCCCTGAGGGGTTCCTGGGCTTCCACGTCCTCTCCAGCCTGGAGCAGCAACTCGTGCGCTGAGTCCCCACGTGGGCCCCCCCCGGTCCTCCCCCCGGGGCTGGCAGCACCCGGCACTCCCGGCAGGACCGATCCAAGGTCACGGACACCACAGGGAAGGTCCGCAGCTGCCACCCAGTGGAACAGCCAGTACAGCCGCAGCCATGTCACGGTGCACCTTCACCCTCCTTGTCCTCCTCCTGGTGGGAGTATCTCCTCAGTGGGGCTGGAGGCACTATATGGCAGCTCCTCTGGAGCCCCTGGGCAGAGCTGTGTCCCCTCGCAGCGCTGCGGCCCCTCTCTCCATCACACAGCACGTGCCGACCTTCCCGGAGCACGGACATGGTCGCCACCGGCAGAAGAGGGACTGGGTCATCCCCCCTACCAACTGCCCTGAGAACGAGCGGGGACCCTTCCCCAAAAAGCTGGTGCAGGTACATGACACCGTCGGGATTGGGTGTAGGGCAGGGGGCTCCCCTGAGCACTGGGGTCCCTCTTACTCACCCCATCACACCTCGGCTCCAGATCAAATCCAACAAGGACAAGGAGACCAAGGTATTCTACAGCATCACAGGGCAGGGAGCAGACACCATCCCTGTGGTTCTGGGAGGAGAAAGGGCCCAGCATTCCCCGACAGCACTGGCCTTGACCCCAGACAGCTCCGGAAAGCTGGGCAGGGTCAATGTCTCCCTGCACGTGCCATTGTGGGCAGAGACAGGGCTGCCGGGATAGGGCTGCTTCCTCATCAGGTCTGGGCTGGCTGTTGCTGCCACGCTGTGGCCCACCACGACGGGCAGGTGAGTAGGGGGCCCGGCATCCCAGTAGGAACCAGCCAGCACTCACATCGCGGCAGCTGCCGTGCCTGGGGCCGACCCCCGCGGCGTGAGAAAGATGTGGGTGCCCATGTCTCAGCCCCGGGGCACAGCGGGTGCAGGGGCTTGGCTACAGCACAGCCAAAGGGGAGGCAGATGGTGCTGCCAGGACAGGTCCCAGCCCTGTTTCCCCCTCTGACACAGGCTGACGGCATGTCTGGGGGGATGAACGGCTCCCTGACCACCCACGTGCTCAACACGGCCACGGGGCTGCCGGCAGCTGGCCTTGTGGTCCGCCTGGCCCAGCTGCAGGAGCCAGGGCTGCAGTGGAGGGAGCTGGCAGAGAGGTAGGAGAGCCGGTGACACTGGAATGGGACAGGGACGCTGCTGCCGGTGCCCTGTGAGCTTGGCCAAAGGTGCCCGGCAAAACCAGCTTTGCCCGGGGGCTGCTGGCGGCAGGGCTGGTGCTCGGGGGTATGACTGGGGCAGGTTTTGGGGGTATGGCAGGGATGGGTTTGGGGTACAGCAGGGCTGGCTTGGTCTGGCTTCAGGCACACGGACACAGATGGGCGCTGCCGACCCCTCCTGGCAGCAGGACAGGCCAAGGCTGGCACCTACAAGCTGCGCTTTGAGACAGCAGAGTACTGGCAACGGCTGGGGCACACCAGTTTCTACCCCTTCGTGGAGGTATGGAGCATGGGGAGCCAGGGACAGGGGACACAGGAGGTCAGGGGGCTGTGTCCCTCAGGGTCCAGCTACAGGATCCCCACCACTGCCTCCTCCCTCTCCCTCAGGTTGTCTTCACCATCGTCGACCCGGTGCAGAAGCTCCATGTACCACTACTGATCAGCCCCTACTCCTACACAACCTACCGTGGCAGTTAAGGGGGCACAGCCTCCCTCTGGAGACAAAGGAACAATACTACCAATGCCATTAAAGGCTCCAAACAGCACTGTTTGCCTCAAAAAATCACCTTCTGGAGTGAGGGGGACAGAGGGAGCCCCAGGGGCAGCCCAGCATGGTGGGTGGAATAGTGGGAAGCCTCGGGCTGTGGTTCTTCCAGGGAGGAGAGGGTCCTGCACAGGTTCACTGGGGTCTGTTTAATGGCAGGCAGCAGGAAGAGGGCACAGCCCCACTCCCAGTGTGCCAGGGGGACCCTCGGTGCTGTCTGGTGGTGCTCGGGTGGGGCCTGTCTTGGGGTCTGTCTTGGGGCTTGCCTGCCCTGGCAGCGGGATGGCCAGCGGCTGGAAGCCCAGGCTGTCCAGGGGGATGCCAAAGGCTGTCAGCTTCGCCTCAAAGGTCTGCAGCATGTCGTTGTATGCCTGCGAGGGACAGGTCCTTGGTCAGCCCCTCACATCAGGGCAGGGGCTCCCTGTGCCCCCCGATCCTGTTTCCAGCCCCCAAGCCACAGCCATGGAATCAGGGAGTCATTTGGGTTGGAAAAGCCTCTAAGACAATCAAGTCCAACCGCTCCCTCAGCACTGCCAAGGCTACCACTATACCATATCCCCAAGAGCCACACCTACACAGCTTTTAAATCCCTCCAGCATTCCTACCCACCCTCACCTTGCAGACTTGGGCCAGCTGGAGCTGCAGGTCCTGGTTCTTGGAATGGAGCATATCCTGTGAAGGTAGACAGGGTGTGAAGCCGTGCTGCCCAGCCCTGGGGACACGGTGGCCACGCCGCGGGCGGGAGTGGCGTGGCAGCGCGCATGGAGGAGCTGCAGCGCGAGCAGAGTGGCCAGCAGCACAGTCTGGCAGGTGGCCATCACCCTGCCCCCTCCGAGTGGCACTGCCAGGGACAGCCAGCCCCAGGCAGGGACAGGGACGCCACAGCCAGCCCTGGACAGGGACAGGGACCTCCCGGATCACCATCACAGCCAGCCCTAGGCAGGGACAGGGACACCACAGCCATCTCAGTCTGCCCCAGCACGCAGAGAGCACCGGCAGCACCTGCTCTGGCAGCACCACCGCGGCACCGGGGGAATTACAGGGAGACGGGCCCCTGGGGCAGTTGAGCAGAGGAATTTGGGGACCCTGGCAGCTGCGGGAGAGCCTGACGCCACGACGCCTTCCCTGGAATGTGTTTTCCTTCCACCTGCTGGGAGGTGACACATCCACTGCCGATCCCACGGCATTGCTACCCATCCCCAGGGCACCCCAGAGCTTCCCTGCCACCCCCTGCAGTGGGGACACATGGATGGGGACAAGCAGGAGAGCATGGGAGCAGTGCAGCCCTCATCCCCTGTGTCTGCCCGACCCGCCCCCAGTGCTGCTCCGTGGCTCTGGCTGCGGCAGGAATGTGGGTCTCCAGGCTCTCTGCAGAGGTATTTTTAGCACGTCAGACGCTGCAGAGCCCCAGGATCCCGTCTGCGCTGTCCCCGTGGCCAGGCACGGCTCACCGGGTGTGACCCCCATGCGCTTTGTGTGGCGGCACAGCACCATGGCAGTGCCGCAGGGCCCAGGCCACGCTCCTCGAAACAGGCCCCACCTGAGGGACAGAGCAGTGCCAAACTGACACCCACACGCTCCGCTCTCGAGGCAGAGCCGAGTGCCCCGCGGCGCCATGCGTGGCCCTGGGCGTGCCAGGAATGGGTGACACGGCAGTTACAGCCACGCAGGACAGGGACGGGAATGCTCCTGGGGCTGTGGACACCCTGCAGCAAGCTCTGTCCCCCACATCCAGCCCTCAATGGCCTCTGGTACCTCCAACTTCTGTGAGCCCAAGGAGAGGGCGTTGAAGTCAAGATTGGAAGCACTGAGGACCTCGCTGAGCTCCACTTGCTTCTGTGTCAGGCGGCTGTGGAGTCCCTGCAGCTTGCGCTCCAGGAGCAGGTTCTTGAAGCCTGTCTTCTGCTGCACCTCCATAATGGCTTTGGTGAACTTCTGATAGAGCTCATCTCGTTCCGCCTGTACCTGCTCCGGCAGACAGCACAGCAACACACTGCCCTCAGGACTGCAGAAGGCTAGTCGGGGTCTGCCTAATGGTCTGGAGCATAAAGGGGCAGCAAACTGGTCTGGCAGCTTGG
>NW_008677616.1:0-2465 GCF_000695815.1 Acanthisitta chloris | reverse complement strand
GGCCTGGCTGTTCCCCACGGCACCTGCAGCCCGCAGCGAAGGCAGGTGCTGCGGCACAGCTTCCCTCCCTCTCTCCCTCCATAGTGCAGCACCTGCGCTTCTCCTCCTCCTCCTCCTCCTCCCCTCCGGACACCCTTGTGGCACTAATTCAGACCCCAGCAAGGGTCCTCAGGCACATGGGGGTCTCTCCTCTCCTCCCCACAGCTGGCAGCAGTCCCTGGCTCATAGCTAGTTAATAAGTGTCCTAATTAGGACACAATCGCTCCTGCAAAGCCTATTTCTGAATACCTCGAAACTGGTGCTGTCTTAATGATGGATTGTTAACGAGGCCTCAGATCAATGTTCATATTCCTAGGGATTTCTACGAATTGCAAATGAGCTCTCTCCTGCCTCAACAGATTTATCTGGGTTAGTGGGGGGAGAACTTGCTCTGCAGGGCTCATCCCAACTCGTCCTGGAACAACAAGCAGTGGAGTGACCCCGGAACACCGGCAGGAGGAGGGGCCTGTGGCAATCACCCCCAGGCTCACCCCCACGCAGCCCCCAGCCGCCCCGGGGGGCCCTGCTGGAGCGTGCATGATTGCTTAGCAAAGTACAAGGCCAGGCCTGTCTGCTGACCGTGGGAGAGGCTGGAGCTGGGAGCAGCTTTGTTGGGAGCAGCCGTTATCACCCAGCTCTGGATTAGCTTTGGAAAGCCCTTGGCTAAGCACAGGCTCTGCTCTGCTAAGCCCCCACGCCCTGTCCTTTGTGGAGGGTTTGGAGAGGGTTTGGAATGGGATGCCCAGCCCTGCCTGCAGCTCTCACCTTACTGAACCTCTGCTCCAGCACCTCATGTTCCCACTGAAGGTCCTTCAGCTCCTTCTGGATGACTTTCAGACAGGCTTTTGTGTTCTGTGAGCAGGAAGGGAGGGTTAAAGAGCACGGGATTATCTGGGAAGTGTTGGGAATGTGTTCTGGGAAAGAAGGAGAGTGAGCAGCAGAGAAAAACAGGTAGCACCTAAACCAAACCCTCTGCAGCAGGGCCTGCTCTAGTCTCTCACTGGATCCCACAAACACCCAGCTAAGCAGAACACGACCTGCTTTCCCCTATGACCCCAGCACAGGTCATTGTTTTCCCTCCAGGAAAGAGGGTGGGAAAGGTCAGGGCTGGCCACTCACCTTCAGGGCCTCCTTGTCCTTGTCATATTGAGACAATTTCTTCTGCAGCTCAGCCACTTGCTCCTGGGCCTTCTGCAGCGGCTCCTCCAGCTGCTTCTTCTGGAGCAGCACATCTGCCTTCTTACTCAAGACACTCTCCTTCTTCATGTCCTCCACCTGCTTCTGTTCTTGGGAACATGAGTGCTGGTTCTTGGGAGCTGCCCAGGCCCTCAGAGCTCCTCACACCCTCGGGAAACCCTCCCTGTGATGGTGTACAGCCCACCAGCAGCACCCACACTGACACCTGAGAGCTGTCAGATCCAGGTGACATCCTGGCAGGAGCAGTCCCTGGATGGAGGGGTGACATGGGAGCAGGCAGTACCTTCAGGAAGCTGATGCATGTCAGGTTTTGGGCAGTGATACCCTTGTAGTAGCTCTTGATGTCGCTGAAAGCTGCCTCGTGGTTCCGCATCAGCTCGGTGATCTGGCTGTTCTTCCTCTCCTCCACCTCGTGGATCTCCGTCTTCCTCCGCAGGTCCAGCTCGTCCCGCAGCGCCTGCATCTTCCTGGTGTACTTGGCCTCGATGTCTGGGGGATGCAGAGGGAGCTGGGTGAGGGGGTACCTCCTGCAGACCCCTTACCATGTGTTCCAAATCCCACAGCCACCTTGGTGTATGCCACAGTGGCAGCATTGCTCAAGGGTGAGACCCTCACGGAGCAGGGAGACATGAGCCCAGGAATGGCATCCTTGGGAACAGGACATGGAAAAGCTCTGAGAGGGCTTGCCACAACCTGAAATGTCTCCTGAGAGGAGCACTGGAGTGAGGATGTAGCAAGGCCTCCTCCAGCCATCCTGCCCCACAGACTGGAGGAGGGCTGGCAGCCTCTGAGCATGGGGAGCAAGAATTGGGGAAAACTGTCTGGAACTGGGGAGGAAAAGTGACTGAACTGGGGTGGGGGAGAAAATAGCCAGAACTGGGGACACAAACATGCACACATTGGTCAGAACAGGCAGGAAAAAACAGCCAGAACTGGGACGGGGGGGAAATACCTGGAAGTAGGTGGGGGAAATGTCTCGAACTATGGGGGAAAACAGCTGGAACTGGGGGGAAACTGACCAGAACTGAGGAGGAAGAAAAAGGCCAGAACTAGCAGGGAGACACTGGCCAGAATTGGGTGGGAAAACCAGCTAGAACTGGGAAAAAACTGGCCAGAATTGGGGTGGGGGGAATGGCTGGAACTGGGGTTGGAAACAGCCAGAACTAGGGGGACAAACTGGCCAGAACTAGGAAGGAAAACCAGAGGGGAGTGTCGATCTGCTAGAAGGC
>NW_008677615.1:116112-118319 GCF_000695815.1 Acanthisitta chloris | reverse complement strand
CAGTCCATATTGCCAGGGCACCTATTAGGTGTCCTGCAAAGTCTGAAACTTGGCCACTAAGTGAGCTCCTTGCACAGGCACAGTTCTTGTGCAGGTTGGATGAGCCACAGAACTGAGCAGCTCTGAGCCCTAAGAGGCCCAAACTAGGAAGAGCAGGATTTATATCCCTGCCACAAGCCTAGCAAAAACAAATCCCCCTCTCTTTCCCCTCCATTCCAGCTGGAAAACCTCCTGACACCACATCCAAAAGATACTTGTAGTGAAGTCAAACTAGGTGGAAGTGGACAGTAAGTGTAACCAAATATTAAGAAGCTGCTTTAGCCGAGAAAGTCTAAACACCCATCACAAGAAAATTACCACATACTATTAAGCAAAGCCATAAAGCTGCTAAAGACAACGTGTGCTGTAATAGATGAGCAGGAATTTTAACTACCTGAACTAGCACGAGAAACTCTTTTCTCACTGGCATAGCCTCCAGCTATGTTTGGATGCAGTGCTTCGTTTTCTCCAGAGCAATGGTGACATTTTAGATCCTCCTTTGTGCTATAAATGGAATACTGTGATCTGCTGAACATTTGCTACCTGGAAGACCATTTCCTGCTACCTGAGTCATTAACTTCCTTGGATGACATTGCCACATCTGTAAGGAAAAGATGTAATGTGCTGCTAATTTATGAGGCTACAGTAGTGCTGATATTTTAAAGCACTCAGGTGTGAATAGCTAAGCCAGGCTGGTATTTGAAATCTCTTCAGCAACATTAGTTCACTGGGGATGATATTTGAAAATCTTGTCTCTAAAGGGGATTTGACAGATGGACCACTCAGTGGATGAGGTTGGATGGTTGCACTCCAAGAGCTGCAGTCAACAGCTTGACATCCAAACAAAGAAGCAACAAGTGGTGTTTCTCAAGGGGAGGTTAGTGGGACTGGCACTGCTTAGCATCTCTGTTGACAATGTGCACACCCTCAGCAAGTTTGCAATGGCACCAAGCTGTGTAGTGTTCTCAGCACTCTGGAGGGAAGGGATTCCATCCAGAGGGACCTGGCCAGGCTCGAGAGATGGACTGTGTGAGCCTTGTGAAGTTCAGGGAGGCCAAGAACAATGTCCTGCACCTTGGTCAGGGCAATCCCAAGCACAAAGACAGGCTGAGTGGAGAATGGATTGAGAACAGCCCTGAGGAGAAGGGTGTGGGGTATGGGTTGAGAAGATGCTCAACATGACCCAGCTATGTGCACTGGTAGCCCAGAAAGCCAACCACGTCCTGCATCAAAAGCAGCATGGCCATACAGGCTACTACTTCAGTCTCCAGTAGGAAAGCACAAAAATTCTAGTCTACTGATTTTACCACTATGTCTAGATACTGATTTTACAACTATGGCTCTTAAATGATTAAAATCTAAACAAGAGACATGTAAGGCTGTCAAAACACTCAAGAAAAGCTTTTTTCCAAGTTCAAGTCTTTAACTGCAGGTCATCCATGTAGGCTGACGATCAATAAACACGAGAACAAGAAATCAAGAAGTCTCTTGGGTAACACCTCATTACTCCAGTGCTCACCCCTTGGGCTGGGAGGAAGAACAGTCCTCTCCTAACTAATCCCAATTGTCTTCTTTCAAAATGTAGAATGTAAATGAGTTTGGCTGCAGATAATGATGTTTCCATTATTAGTAACACCCTGAATAACTTCAAACCCTGGCTGGGAATTTAACTCCAGGGGTCTTGGCTTAACTTAGCAGGGTCTCCTTTTAAAAGACCCTGCTCAGTCCTGAGTGTGAAGTGGCTTCAGAGCCCTCCCCAGGGACACTGCTAGGCCTGCACACTTCACCACAGGCTATTACACCCAGATTCACAGAGCTGAAAATCTGTGGGCAACATACAAAACTTCAAAACACCCATGAAGCTCTTCAATCGGCCTGGAATTACTCAACTGTAATTCTGAATGTATTTGCTGACAGAAAATAAGAATTTGGTATGAAATCCTTTTCTTCTGTGCTGTACCTCTGGCTGTCCAGAGAGGCTGAAACAGCAGCTTTCAGTTTAGCTTTTGAGACAATTTTATGGTGTAAATTAACTGAGCAGCTTGAATGGCACTGGAAGTAACCTCCTGAGTCAGAGCAGAGCAAGTTACCTGGCTAGGAGAAGATCCTTTTATACTTCTCAAAAACAGTCTCATTTTTAATGGCCTAGACTGGTGACGAGTTAGGGT
>NW_008677615.1:112554-116102 GCF_000695815.1 Acanthisitta chloris | reverse complement strand
GCAGGAATAAACTCCAGGTCCTTCACTTGGTTACCTCATTGCCATAGGGTTGTGTGACTCTAAGCACTGGAGACCCAGCTACCTCAGCACTCTTAGCAATGGAGAAAAGACATTGCCACGTGGGATGAAACCTCCCTGGAGCTGTTCTCTTTCTGCACTGGTCACACCAACAAAGGAAAGATGTTAAAGTTACATGGAGTAAATCTGGGCCTAAGTTTTCCAAAGTGGCTGAGTCCCACAGGAAGGTAATGTTTAAGGGGACACAGAGTCTTGAATAGGATTTAGAGCATGTTTTCATGTGACTTTTTGTCAGTAGCAATGGGGTGTTCACAGGAATAGAAATTTCATTTGAATATGGATTTTGATGAATTTTCAAATTATAAAGGCTTGAACATCAGTTTTAGATATATTCAGAATATGCTTATTTTTTCATTAGATATGTTATTCTTTCTTGCCTTTAATACCCACTGAATAGCCAGGACGTTTTAAAACAACAGGTGGATCATTACATTTAAAGCATTCAGAATTCCTCTCACAAAATCTGCTCTGTAAAATAAAAAAACCCAAACAGACTCCAAACCAAACCTGTATTCACCCTGACTTTGGAACACAAAGTTCTGCAACTGTGGAATTTCCTAAAAGCCAAACAAGGAAGTGCTGCCAAACTCTTCACTGCCTCTTTTGCAAACATACAGTTCATACAGTTCAAAAGATTTCCATCAATTTGATCAGATAACATTGTCATCTAATTAATTCCAGTATGAATTCATGTGCCTGGAACAGAGAATTGGCTGAAGATTGAGGTTTCTTTTAGCTAATCTAAAGACAAACCAGTTTATTAGAATGTTCCTTGGAGTAATAAATCCACAGTGACCTTAACCATGATTTTTTCTGTCAGTTCAAAAACATAATCTTCATTCTTGGTTAGCCAGGTGATTTAGTGTGTTCTTCACCTGCCCAGCAACAGATTATTTCATTTATGCCTTCCATTTATTCTTCCAACATCACTGATCCAGGTAATAAAGAATCAGGTTCACAGCTATTATCTCTGCTTAATCTGTCATAATTGTCTACATCTTAAATTAGGGATACTGTGCTGAATTGCACTTCATGCAGTAGCTGCACTGTGCACATCAGAGAAGCTGAACAGAAACAATGACCTTGACTGAACACACAAGCCATTTCAGATCCCAGTTCTCTAAAAATATCTTATCTATCTGCATTAGGCAGATGCAGACAATGGTCCTTGTCGTCCTGTGTTACTGCTGGTTTCCACCACACATTGATGATGCTTTTAAAAAACATACTCCCTCACAATAGGAAGGAAACTCTAAATGCCAGAAGTTGCCTTCAGAGGCTGTTTGCATACAGGCAGTGGTATTTGTTTTGTCCTTCGTTACTCACCAGTGTTGAATGCTGAAGTCTGTTCTCTTCCAAAGAATGAGTTTTCAGGCCTTGTTTTCACCGAGAGCTTGAAGAACTTGAACCCTGAAAAAGAAAAAGAAGGCAAGTGGGTTAGTAGGTTTAGTTCAATACTAAAGAGATCCAAGTTTTTATTCCTACATCATTGTCAGAGATGACATCAGAAACACTGAACAGCAATGACACAGAATCTCGAAACCACAGAACGGGTGAGGTTAGAAGGAACCTCCAGAGGTCACCTTGGCCAACCCTCCTGCTCAGGCAGGGTCACCTAGAGCAGAGACACAGGAACATGTCCTGTGTTTTTGGATGTCTCCAAAGGAGACTCCACCACCTCCCTAGGTGACCTGTGCAGTGCTCAGTCACCATCCCATTGAAGAAGCATTTCCTGATGTTCAGAGGGAACCTCCTGCGTTTCGGGTCGTGCCCATTGCCTCCTGTCCTGTCACTGAACACCAGTGAAGGGTCTGACTGCTTCATCTTTACATCCTCCCTCTAGATATCACCCTGAGCCTTCTCTTTAGCCTGGGCAGGCCCAGCTCTCTCAGCCTTTATGCAGATGTGAGATGTTCCAGCCCCTTCCTCATCTCAGAGGTCATTTGCTGGACCCTCCAGCAGCTCTGCATCTCCCAGTGCCTAAGCAATTATTACTCCTCCTATTTTCAGGCAACCACAGAACACAAACAGAATAGGTGACCGTGATCTCAACAGCACAAAGAAGTACAAATATCAAAAAATACACAAAGAAGGGATAAACACCAAGTCGAATCAAAGTTGTCGGGTGAGACGTTTTGTTCTATTTCACCATGAAATTTAACAGCACACAAAAGATACTGCTTTAAGAATGTCCTCCAGCTCCTGCTATGGAGTGACTATGGGAAGGTGACATTTTCCTTTTCTTGTGACTAGTTATGTGCCCTGGGAAATGTAAAAATATCACCAAGGTATGCATAAGAGAGGAGTTAATTAGTTTAACTTCCTGATGGGAATATATTAGCAGCGTAATAAGATGCTCAAATACTCTTTTTATGATTGTCCCTGCCAAAAGAGTTGTTGGAAAGCTTTTTTGTAACACAAAGAGTTTGATCCTCCATCTGGAGATGCAGATGCTGACTGTGATCTGTGTGGCAGAGGTCACTGCAAACACTCAGCCTGTGCTCGCTGCACCTCTGAGACTGTTACTGGAGGGATCCTGTGCCAGGATCGATAGCTAGACACAAGTTCCTTCTAAATTCCTCTAGGAAGCTAAAGGGAATCATTGCCCTGTATCAATATTGAAGCTTTGAGAAGAAACAAATTTATCTCTTTTTATCGCCATTCATTGCTGTTGTTTTTTAACCTCTTTTGTAGTCGAGTCCAAACGCAATTTGTCCTGCACAGTCATTGCCCAAAGTGGACAACATAATTAATCATCCATTCTTATGTACTTGTGACTCAAAATGACTTTTAGCTAAACACTCTTACCCTAACTCTCCCCTTGATTAAGCCTGAACCATATAAGCATGAATTCTATTACTGCCTCTCTCCTTCTCTCAGCTGGAATGTCACTTTGGAACATAATCTAATGAAAAAAAACCAAACCGCAGCGTGTTGATTTTCCCACTCTTCTAAAACATGTCATCTGTTTTCCATTTTAAATTATTTGAACAGATTTTCAGATAGCTGGGGTGACCAGTATGATATTTTTCCTCTGAATTGCTTTCTAAAATCACACATAAATTACCTTCCTGTTTAAACACTGAATATGAGCGAAGCAGAATTATGTTCCCTCTAACAAACCCTTAAATCAACTTCATTTCTTTATAGTGTCTAAACAAGAAACATCCTCTCAAAAAGCCCCACTAACCTTAGGACCATCATTTAGAGGACATTGTCTCCTGGGCTATTTATACTTTTATCTGGATCTGATAGAAATCAGTGGACCTTCCTGTTTAAACACTGAATATGAGCGAAGCAGAATTATGTTCCCTCTAACAAACCCTTAAATCAACTTCATTTCTTTATAGTGTCTAAACAAGAAACATCCTCTCAAAAAGCCCCACTAACCTTAGGACCATCATTTAGAGGACATTGTCTCCTGGGCTATTTATACTTTTATCTGGATCTGATAGAAATCAGTGGACAGA
>NW_008677615.1:104879-112535 GCF_000695815.1 Acanthisitta chloris | reverse complement strand
TGTATAAAGCCAAACAATTACATTGAGCTAATTCCTTCACTCCAAGAGAACAACAAAGGAACTAATATCTAGCAGCACAGGCAGCAGTGTGGCAATGTATATCATTCCAGATTTACAAATCAGGGCTGTAAAACCTTCTTTGCTTCTGGTTGCAAAGGAAGGATGGCAAATTTCCAAGCGTTCCAGGAGATCCAGGAGCCCTTTGCAGTGCCAGTCACTGTAACAGTGTCTTGGCTGGTTCAGCCACCTCGTAAGTAATTGTTTGCATTAAACAATTATCAAACCTTTGGAAGGCAGCGAGGCAAATGTCTGGGAAAATAAAAAAATTCAGGCTGAAATAAAATTTAATTAAAAGCCTTCTGCCACTGCACATCCCCAAGTCCCCGCATTATTTTGCTGATTCATTTATAAGATTAGATATTAAACAGCCATCTTTGGGAAAGGCCTTTTCTGGTGCAAAATAAATTAGCTTGACACAGAAATCGTTCCCATTTCTCAGATTTCTAAAAGATTAAATCTTGTTGCCAAAAAAAAAAAAATTAAAAATTAAAAAATAGCAAGCATTGAAAAAGACAAGAGAAAAGAAAAGGAAAAAAACAACAAAAATATCCTGTGTGGGGCAGAAAGATTCTGCTTTCCAGCACCCACTGACCACAGGAGATGTGCCTAGGGCTCAGGATCTACAAGCAGACTCACATCTCATCTTGGGAAGACTTTTCTTCAGAGTGAGCAGGTCTGGTTTTGAGGCCACCAGGATGAGCTACAATCCTAGCACTACTGTTTTGCCCTAAGCAGTGACAATGTTGTCATGGGCTCCTTTGAAAAATCTTTCCTTTAACTCTTTCACAAGGAAGGAAACTGTAAGATGAATTTCTGGATGTATGGGCATTGTTTGGCTGTACTAGAAAATCAGACCTGGTGCCATAAGTGAAGGGAGAAACCTCAGCTGCAATCTGCCTTCGACTCTGCTGCTGCATCACCTGTACAGCTCCTTGTGCTGAGAAAGTTGCCAAGCTCATTTACTGCCCCAGCAGTGCAGCTCATGTCCTGCTGGCTCAGGACAGGGTTACAGCTCAGACACTACAGCCATGCCCTGGCCAATCACCTCCCAACATGCCAACAGCTGGATTGCAAATAAAGTACTTCTGCACATTATCTCTGGTGAAAGAAGCAAAGTTCCTTAAGTTCTTGGAGAACTTTAAGGCCTTACTCTTCACCTGACAGGTTTCAATGACTTCCCCTGCCAGAGTGACACTCCCATCACTCCCAGGCTGTCTGGCTCTAATAACTGGGTAAGCTGTCAAATTACATGTTGTCTCCCTCCCATCATTCTGCTCCCAATGATCTTCGATATGCTGTTTCTTCCCAAGCACTATTTTATTCTGATACATTGATATAATTCATATCTTTCCAAATCCATGTCTTGCTCAGGTTGATAAATATATTAATCCATAAAACTGAGGCACTCTAACCTGAAGTCTTTATCCTTTCTTATTGGTTATTAACCAATGCTACCGACGTTTTTCCATTCGGAGAAAACGTAAAGCTAAACAATAGCTGTTGTGACAGCCAACTTAACCATCTAGCACCATCTTGAGGTTAAACCACTCTTGACACGCTGAAACAAATGGACATTCCTTGCTCAGGAGTTCACCAGAAATCTAATTTTAATTACATACATAAAAACTCAGCAGTTATAAGCCAAACATCCTATAGATTTTTTTCTTAACTTCCTTGCACAGACCTTAAGATAATTCTGTTAATTCTGCTGGCAATAAAGCTGGACCTTGTATTCCAAAGGAAGAGATAATGCCCATTTTTATTTTGTAACTGTGCTGGACACTGAACTCAGCAGGTAAGGCAAATTCTGCATTGGCTGTGAGCTTGTTTCAAACAACTCTGCTCATGAGTTCTGAACTCCTGATGGAACTCATGGCTCTGTCAGGAGAGTGTGAGCAAACACAGCCCCAGGTTCATGAGCACCTCACGTGGCAATAGTCACTCAAATAGTCTTTGCTGTGTCCACAATGTTGTGGTACCATGTTTAGAAACTCAGTATTAGGAAATGGTATCACTTTCAAGAGGTAATATTTTCATTCAGTTGAGGATTCAGGGAAGATACAGAAACCAAACCAGCTTATCTTTAATAAGGAAATAGAAACATTTAGGACTCTGAAGAATGTAAAATATAGGATTTCCATAGCACTAGGTATCAGCACCTTGTGCATGTTTCTGCCTCAAAACCTGCCTGAAAATACAGAATGGAGCAAAACCTAAAGGATTTAAAAATCACCTGCACTTCTTGAAGTGTCCACATGATGTTCAGTTCTATAAGGGGGTGACATTTCACTCTGCATGGAAGTACCTAATCCCTTGAATCTATCTGTGTCTACCCAACACATCAAACTTCTAACATGAACTGCTGCACTTTCATCTTCTACCTTGTGGCCCTGGGAAAGTATTTTCATCTTGCAGTGACACACTCAGAACTGGAGGCTTGATCTTGCTAAAACACTCAGACTTTCAACTGTTTGGCTTATAAGTTTCAGTACAGTTTAACACGAATTATATCTAGACTTTTTCCACAACAAAGATAATTGCTTTGTGAAAATCAATTAGAGCCATTGTCAACGTCAGGGGATTGATCTAAAGTCAATGTTGATGGCAAGCAGCGTATACGAGAAAGACAAACACAAAGCAACTGCAAAGGCAAAACAAGAGACATAAGAGTCAAGAGCAGACGTGGATATGCAGGAGACAGTCCCTTCTGGGGAGTTCAGTGCCTTCTGGGGAGACAGGGCACCTATTATCCTGAGCAGCAGGTGAGTAAGACAAGGGAAACAAGAAAGTCCAACTCCTCCCCAGCCAGAGCCTTTGGAAGTTCCACCAGGATATGTGTCAATGCTTTGAGAAAACTGAGCAGGATATCTCTCAGATCACAGCAAGAGATGCCATCCATAGAGACAGCAAGGAAAACTTCCAAAGAAAATACAACTCTTGCTACATATCTGGAAACTTACCAGGAAAGTGGCTGAGACACTACTGTGTGAGCATCACCAGGGGAGCACAGCAGAAATGTGGGGCAGCACTGGAGTCAGTCAGATTGAACATGAATATCTGGATCTGTGCTTACCCATCCTGTGCCCGCTGCCTTCAAAGACAGCACTCTTGAGGAACTACATCTATTTCTGGCTCTGCCTGCTCTCCCTTTAACCCCACACACCTCCTGGCTCCTTCCCTCCCTTTCCTGTCACTCTGCTGTCAGCTGTGTGCTTTTCAGACCAGCAGATGTGTTTGTGGACTCCTCTGGGAACAGGCCTGACCTCCTGAATGACACACATACTGGGACTATTTCATCATGAAGCCCCAAATCCTGAGACTGGAGGAATCCTCATGTTTTTATACTGTCTGTCTGTGTGTCTTCATCAATGACTTATAACTTATGGATGAAGGAGCAAGCACATGTACTTAAAGACCAGCCCAAATTGCAGTGTTGACACTTGTTACCTATTGACATTTCTTGGTTATGTACATGCTAATCTAATTCTTTCCTAATTGATCCATTTACACATTGAAAATTACTTTCCCTGTTCCAATTGTTCTTGTTCCATCATTGAATCTGACAACCAAAATACTCAATATTTTAATTCCAAACAAACACTAATCAGTGCTGTTTTCTTTTACAAAGAAAACCATTCTCAGAGCAACAAAATGTTTGACAACAGAAGTTTGGAGCTCCCTGGTCAGCACAGTGAAGTCTTATTTAACCCTTCATTGAGCTCATTTATTTGATGTCTATTATATTTGCTAGAAGGCAAATACACTGTTTCACATTACAGTTCGTCTCTGAACACACCTCACTCTGCTGAAAGCTTTAGGCCACCTATTTTTAGCAAAAGAAAAGGAAAGGTGTAGGTCAGATCAAGTGCAGGGAGCAAAAGGGCAGAGGTTCAAAGGCAGCTGGCAGAGGTAGGTGCCACTAGAGCTTGCAGCCTGTTTTAAAGCTTGATGGAGCAGTAACAGCTCTGACTCAGAGCATTTCTCACTGGAGGTGCTGCTGATTGATGCTCTGAGTCAGGAACCCCAGCAGGGCACTCTGCAGGAGCCAAAGCAGATTCTGAAGCAGAGGTTCTACATGAGGGAGCTGCTACTTCAGTGGTTTTTCTCTTCATTATTTTTTTTTTCTGCTAGTAGCCACAACTGGACCTGAGACACCAGGTGGGATGAGTAACTGCTGCAAGAGAGTGTGGCAAACTTGCTGGCTTGACACCAAGTTTATTGACCAGCTCAGGATTCCATTGATCACTAGGGGTTTGGTTGGTTGGTTGGCTAGAGATTCTTTAACAATATATCCTTTCAAAACCAGAGGGATATATTGTTTCATGACTCCCACAGCAAATCTCATCTGATTACCAGAAAGAGCAGCAAGGTTAGTGCATCTGCTTCCTGTGTGTGCCACTCTGTCCAACACCCTGAAAGTTCAATAATGCATTTCAATATTTGGGTGTAACACAATGACACCTGAGTGAAATGCAACACACATGGGGTGCCCAGAAGTTCAATTTAGATGACCTAACTGCTTTCCTGGGTCTTAACTTCTTTGATTTCTCACCCAGACCAAAGGGCCTCTACTGACTGATTCTCCTTAGTCAAAGAGAGATTTCTGTGGTACCATGAAGACACAGAAATGTCATTTTCAGGGCTTTCAGCAGGCAGCAGCTCACATCTTACTGCCATGTGGAGCAGCAGATGAGTGTTAGCTGTTTTACACAGATCTGTATAAATTAACACTATTTGTGGGATAACAGTCAGGGAGCCCAGACTGTGGTTTTTGGGTTTTTTGCCATCAATATCAAAATCTCCTGCCCTGGCACCATTCTGGGTCTGTGGTCCAGTGCAATGGGGAGACACAACAAACCTTTGAGAAGAGTCTTTGTGAAAGCCTCTTCTCCCCCTAATATCACTCCACAACTGTGTTCAGCCTCACCTAGCTGATATCTCATTGCATATTAGAGGGCACAGACTCAAGCTCTGCCAGGGGAGGGTTAGGTTGGATATTAGGAAGAGATTTTTGACAGGGAGAGTGCTCAGGCATTGGAATGTGCTGCCCAGGGAGGTGGTGGATTCACCATCCCTGGAGGTTTTCAAGCTGAGACTGGATGTGGCACTTAGTGCCATGGGCTAGTGACCACGGTAGAGTTGGACTTGATGATCTTGGAGGTCTTTTCCAACCTGGTTGATTCTGTGATTCTATGACATCTGCAGCTAATGGGTATTTGCTTTGCTGACATTACACCTTTAGTCACATCTGACTCTAACCTTCATGAGCTAACACCCCTGAGGTGAGGAGCATGCAAACTGAGGATCAGTGTCCCCCTGAAGGAAACTCTCATTACCACTAACAGCAAGCAGATCACACAGCCATTAACATCCCTGAGAGCCTCCTGCCCATTAGCCCTGTGGAAAGAGATGGATCTTGTGTGCTAACACAACTCATCAGGCAAGAATATCAGACTTAGGAGAGAGAAGGCACAAAAAGATGCTTTTCTCCTGCCAACTGTTTTCAAAGCTCAACTTGAAGCAAGTGACAAAGCAGTAGTTATTGTACAACAGATTGTGTGGTTGCCATGAAAACCGAAAGTTTCGGCACTCTTCGCTATCATTAGGATCCTCACTGGCACACTGAATCTTGATAGTTGCAGGGTACAAAACAGGAACCCCAGTGGGATCATCTACCCAGTAATTTACATGGAGCTGTGTAGGAGGCCAATATTTCCAGCAGACTTCGTGTATGTGTTCAGGGTAAATCTAGGAGCCTAATAAACTGTAAAAACGTATATCATCTGTCCTTCACGGGTAAGACTAATATCCTCTGATGATAATTTCTAAAATGGGTTGTGAAGACTGAAATTTCAAATTGTTGTGAGAAGCAATAAAACCTCTCAGAGTGAGCATATCAAATTAATGTGTGATAATCCCTCCCTTGCTGCAGCCAGATTTTATTTTTAAGTTGCATTTTAAAAATGTCTACTGTGAAGAACAAAAACAGTAGGGATGTGATAATACCACACCAACTGAGGAAAAAAAAAATCCCTGTCCAAATTTACAAAACCGAAATCTGTTATTTTCAGACCAGGAATTGCATTTTTAAGAGACAATGTGCAGAGGGGGGGGAAAAAAAAGGAGAAATCTGCCCTTGGAGCATTGCTGTTCAGACAGATTATTGAAAAGACCTCAGATATCCTTCTGGCAACCCTGAAATCCATCCCCACTCTTTACTGGCCTGTGGAGCACAGCACCAACTGTGTTCCCATATGTAAACCATGCTGCTCTGCTATGGAGACAGGTCAGTAAGAGAAATACATATTCCTGAGCTTCAAATTTTTCTCCTACCTTGGAAGGTGGAACCATTTCTTGGCTGCACAGCAAAGTGATTTTTGAGGAGGACATCAATTCCTGTTTTCTCCATAAGTAACTGATTCATACTCATTGTCTGTAGTGGTTTTATTTCAACAAGAGATAATGAAAGAGCTTGAAATTTCCTAATTCCAAGGGTACTATAAATAAGACAAAAGTCTGAGGGAGAAGGGGATGGGAGAGCAGTCTGAGTACCTGGTTTAGCCTAAAGAGATTCACTTCCACCAAGAATGAGAGCAGAAAAGGATCAGGACACATCTAACAGTCCTTGCTAGCCTGTGACTCCAAACAAGACATTTCAGCTTTTAGGCTCTGTGCCTCACTGCAGTTTGCTGCTGAGAATTTGGCACATCTTCTAGCTCACATTGATTAGATATAAGCTACGGTTTCTCACCCTCAAATACAAAAGGCATTATAGAAAAAATACCTAATATGAGAAAGATATTGTTTTATACAACAACCAAAGGGATAGATTCTCTATTTGTTTCATAAGCAGAAACTTGAGATTTCCCAAATCTGTGCCTCGTGTTTGAGAGAACCATGTAAAAAGATGGAATTACCTTTCTCTGATTCACTGGAAAATAATATGGAAGTGATCTTAAATGCTTAGTGTGATAACAGATAAAGCATGAGATGGGATATAAATGACACTTTCTACAGACCATAAAGCCAGCAAAAGTAAAGGATGCTTGGCTTCCTAATATCAATTTATAGTTTCTACCTAGAGAAAAATGTTGCATTAACACACAGGAGACAATATGAAATGTGTATCTTAAAAGGCTGGAGCTAGTCTGGAAGATAATTTCCTAAATCAAAAGGGTTCTATCCAATGTGTTAGGAAATCTATATCACAATTTACCTGGAGAGATAAAGACTAATTCCTCCTAGAGCTAAAAAAGTGATAGTTGAGGGAAAACCAATCATCCTACTGCACTTCTTATGTGCAAGCAGGATAAAGTCCAAAGCCCAGTGCTTTGAAAGAACCAACTCCAGAAAGCCAGAAACAATTACAAAACACATTGATTGCTGATGGGAGTTGAACAGAATAGCATGAGTGAGGACGACTCACAATGCCATTATTTTTCCAAGAACTACAAAATAATCATCAAGGAAACCTACTCACTGGATGAGGAGCTCAACATGAGCTGCAGGGTGAGCTCAGCCCAGAAACCAATGGAATCCTGGGCTGCATCCACAGCAGTGTGGGCAGCAGGGCAAGGGAGGGGATTCTGCCCCTCT
>NW_008677615.1:100103-104531 GCF_000695815.1 Acanthisitta chloris | reverse complement strand
AGGTTGCCCAGGGAGGCTGTGGCTGCCCCAACCCTGGTGGTGTTCAATCCAGGCTGGATGAGCCTTGAGCAACCTGATCTAGTGAGGAGGTGTCCCTGCCCAGGGCAGGGGTTGGGATGATCTGTGATGTCCATTCCAACCCCTAAATTCTAGGATTCTATGATTTTTAACGCTTCATTGTAGAGACAAAAGAATCCATGAAGCAATAAGAATCCTTAATAAATTACAAAAAAATAGGTCAATTGCTGATAACACATTATAAATCAAGAGGTAGAGCTTGGAGAATATTGAGCCCAGAAGAGTAAATTTGCTAACCAGCAGAGTTAAGACCATCAGAGGCTTTTGAAAATCTGTAAAGCAACAAAACCAACACTCCCTTCCCATACATCATTAAAATGTGTCCCATACAAACTAAATTCAGTTGTTTGCCCTAAAAACCTTGATCCATGGCTTCAGGACTCGGAGGAAAAAATGCAACGTATCAAATTAGCTGCCCTTTTATACCTATTTTTTAATTACAGATTATTACTATTATTGACTGTAGATTTCTCTCCATTCTGTGATATTGCCCACTGCTAATACAAATGCTTTTATCAGTCTAACCAATTCATCCTGCATTGGAGCAAGAGGGAATTTATCCTTGGGAATTAGGGGCTGTCAAGGACTGCGAGAGAGGAATTGTGAAAACAAAAGCAATCAGTAAAAAGCACATATTTACCAAGAAATGTAGCTGTGCAGTTGCCTCAGTGGTGTTATTGTTTTCTCTCAGGTAAATGGTTTTATGACAGGCAGGGAATTTTTTTTGTTATTTCCAATCCTGTAAGCAAACAGCAACTACAAACAAAATAGCCCCCAAGGAAAAGAAATCCAAGAGCAACAAATTCAAATGAGATTGGACATGTGACAGAAAGCAATTCTTCCAAGAGCAACAAATTCAAATGAGATTAGAATTGCTTTCTGTCACATGTCCTAGTGCATGGGAGGCAATTATGAGATGGAAAACATCAGAAGTTGCAGGAAAGGTATTTGCCTTTTTTCCCTTTTCCTGTTCAGCTCGTTAGCGTTTGAGCCTTTGGATTACTAAACTCACTTGGCAGTAATCTAATCACTGCTGTAGGTTGTGAGGGGCAGAGCTCCCCACAGCACACAGATTTCCTCTCAGAAGACACTCTGGAGACTCTGAGATGTGTATTGCTGTTATCAGAGGTTTCTTCTAGTCACCCAGTGAAGGAATAGGACAATCCAAAGAACATGTGGCCTCAACTCCTTAGGAATTCATACCTGTCTATAATAAACCACCTTGCAACTTTGGCATTCAAATGACAACCCACAAACTTCTCCCTCACTAAGTTCCTAAAGTGGAGAAAGTATTCGTGTCTGGCAAAATACTTCTGAGTTCAAGTGTATCTGTGGCTCCTTAGGAGACAGACACATGTCACAGAGTCCTGGAGCTTCAGCTATGTGATTGAAGTGTATAGTTTTGAAAGACTCTTCCCTGGGGGAGAGAAGGGATGATATCTCCATCACCAGATTCTGAGCTTTTAGTTTAGCTCAGGCTTCATCTGAGCTCTGGACTGCACATACATATCACATTTGTTTTCCCTTGTGTAAAGAGCTTTAATCAATTCCAACAAAAACTGCTTTTAATTGTCCTGTACTTTACCAGCATAAAGGAGTTTTTGTGGACATGTTTTCCATCAATTATTTTGGAAATGCTTCAATTTTGGACATGTTTCCCATCTATTATTTTGGAAATGCTTCAATTTTAGTCATTTTTAAAAAAAAAAAACACCATGAAATCTCTGCAAATGAACAAAGACAGGTGTGTGAAAGGCTTCAAAAGCAACAATCACATTATCATTCAGTAATTCATGGTATTGTCAGTGAGGGAGAGATGTGAACCTTGCCAGGCCAGGAAATATTGCACAGTTGCAATTTTGGCAGCTCTCACTCTCCAGCTAAGCCTTCAAAAGCAGAAGGACAGAAGGCAAAAATACAGCAAAGCATGTGCAATTTATTGAGATGACATAACTGGCAAACTGTCCTTGAGGACAATATTCAAAACCTGGTACAAATGGACCAGGTACAAATGGACCATTTCAGCCAGAGTGAGCAGAATCTGAAGGAGATGGTGAATGCAAACAAAAGATATCCATAGCTATTAGCTCCTGTGAGAACACCTAAATGACATCTAACAGAACCAGCTCAGGATGTATCTTCTCATTCCTTCACCAAATAAACCTCCTGGATCTCCATTCAAGTTGGAAGTAAACATGAGCAACTTCAGCCTAACTTTTGGTATTCAAATGAGGGAGCTCAGTCAGGAACTTGGTCCCACTCTGTTCCCTCTGCATTAGAGTACAAGTACAGAGGTCTCAGGAGATGATTTACATCTGCTTCATGTTACAGAATTACATCTGCCCTTATGCAGAGGCAACCTCATGGATTTTTCTGCAAAGTCATAGCACACATACATTTTGCTTACAAAAATTGCACAGCAGGAAATTTCCCTGGTTTGATAGCTAACAGGTTGACATTCACAGGGAAGTGCAAGGTTTTCTCAGGGCAGCAATACATTTTAAAAGACTAGTTGATGGTACTGGAAAAAGCAAACAGGTTGTCAACCACACTATGGAGCTATAAGGGAAGGAGTGAAAAAGTGTTTTGGTTTTCAGTGGTGTTAGCCAATTCTCCCTACAAGTCTTGTTTCTTTTCCACCCTTAAATCTTCTCAAATGCAACAATGCTTCTCTGCATATTTATAGTCAGGGTTTTAACTGCTAGGGTGGGTGGTTTATCTCTAATTCAATCAATTAAGTGTCTCTAAGGTGCCTTTGAAAACGTGGTTGGGTCTAAAACATTTTATATCAGCATCTCACAGGATTTTTACGATGAGCTAAACATATTAGATGCTTAAACTTCATTAGTTCCAACTTGCTCAGGCACTTTCTAAAATCCCAGAAGATCTTCACATCTATCATTAGATGAATAAATAATTTTTGACAAGCTGTTCTTTAACTGTATTTGAAAATTACCATAGGAGAAATTTTAAGCTCTGTAGATAAAAATAATTTTGGAAAAAAAAAAACCTTTGAAAAGTTGGCAACCTGCTGGTTCTCATCTTGAACTATGCCTCTTTCTAATGAGAAAAGTGAAGTTTGAGTGTAGTAATAAACCAAAAATGTTCCATTGTAAAAATAATGAGAACAAGATGAGTGTAGTAATAAACCAAAAATGTTCTGTTGTAAAAATAATGAGAACAAGTTATGAAGCCTTTAGGTGTGTCTAGAGATCTGTGATTAAAAGGTGCTCAGGAAGTTGCACTCAGGAATGTTCCCACGTTTGTCAAACATGTACACAGCACTTGGGTGGTTGGGTTAGTTATGCTGAGCCTTGAGGCAGCTCCTTTTGACTCTGAGAGCCTCTGAATTCCTAGATATCCTTCTGCAGATATAGATGGAATATCCACAGAACACTGGGACAATTAATTAGTGACTCAAATCACATTTGAAATCACCTCAGGAAACTCTCTAGGTAGGATTTTTTTCAACCTGGAAAGAAACATTACATCATGTCACAGCTGCTTCTCTCCAGCAGAAGCTGCTCCTTGACTTGATGTACTATCCTGCAGGACTCTGTTCTTTCCCTCCACCTCCAACACCATTCACCTGGAAGGTGAGAGATTATTCCAGGACATTGGAGCCATCACAGATTGCTACCATCCCCAGAAAAACAGACACCACAATTATTTGACTCAAATACTGATTGCCTAATTGATAAAAAGCAATGGGACAGGTCTTGTAGCCTTTTTGCATCTCTTCTGCGTAGGAAGGAACACAGACTTGGCCTATCATCAACTAGAATAATTCAAAAGTGACATTTCAAAATTTCAGGATTGTTTCTGAGCTGTAAAGGCAATTAATAAAGAAAAGTGCTAAGAACTAGGTACTAGCCTGGCAAAGAGTTTGTTCTATACTGACAGTCTATTTGTATAAGCTATTACAGTTTCTCAGAGGGTGACGAGGAATCATTCTTTGTGTTGTGTTTATTTATATCAACTCATAAACCTGCAATACATAGTTTAAGGACAGAGTTATGCCAGAGGATTCATTTTATTTGGTCCACTGGCCAAGTATAAATGGGTGTAAATCTTGTTGAATGCACAGAGTCCCTCAGCAGCTGAGGCTGCTGGTTCCTCGGGGATCGAGTGCCCTGCGGCCAAAAAAGGTTGGCCAAGGCCACATCCAGGCTGGCATCTTCCATGAAAAGGAAGAGAAATCATAGAATCACCATAGAACCAGAGTATTTAGGGGCTGGAATGGACCTCACAGATCATCCAGCCTCAACCCCCTGCCCTGGGCAGGAACACCTCCTCACTAGATCAGGTTGCTCAAGGCTCATCCAGCCTGGATTGAACACCACCAGGGTT
>NW_008677615.1:73852-99958 GCF_000695815.1 Acanthisitta chloris | reverse complement strand
CCTCTCCAGCTCCTTGTAGGCCCTTCAGGTATTGAGAAGTTGCTCTGAAGTCTCCAATGATAACATCTGAATTTCCAGATAATTTCAGCTTTGAAAGATTAATCCATCTCTTACAATATGAATTCAATGGGAAATCTTGAAGGGATATAACTTTTCAGTATGCCTTGCCCTGATGAACTTCAGCACTTGAATGTCAGTGTACCAACAGATTTAGAGCTCCTTTAGTTTTGCTGGTGAAAATTGTTCAGTGTAGTGAACAGGCCTTTTGCAATTGAAACTGCACAGCTAAAACATGAGAGCAAAGTCCCTCCAAGCATTTGAAGGTTGTTGTGTGAACAGGTTTGGACTGTCACTCTGACTCTGCCATGTGCTGCTTCCCAGTTTGGGCCTCAAGAGGTGCAGAGACAAGTTCCCTGGCTGCAGCAGAGCCAGGGCTTGGCACATGCTGCCAAAACACACCAGCTAAATAATAACACAGTTGTTTGGAAAAGGTGAAAAAAACCCTATGCATGTTTTTCATTGCTAGAGACTGACTACCAAGTTCATAAAGCAAAATTTAAGTTTATATAATACAAAATCCTTCAATTTCAGCTGGGTTTTTTTCCCTATTAGACTGTTTGAAGGAAGTTTGGATTGCAGCTGGAGCTGTTAAACACTTTATCGAAGTGTTTTCTGTACTTCGAAAATGTGAAACTCTTGTGAAATAGACACAGCAAATCTAATGGCTAACTCCAGCAGTGATTTTCAGCTCATAATTTCATTAGCAGAGTCAGCAGGAGCATGGAGAGACCTGTGTGCAACACTGCACTTGTGAAACACAGTGGGCCAAATTCTGCTCTCAGTTTCTGTACATCTGGCATATATCTGACCAAATATGATTTGCCCCAGCTCAGCTGATGGTCGGGTTTGGACCTGCATCAGTTGGCTTCAGAATAGCTTTACTTGCCCTTTGAGTAGTCTGACAAAATCAGCAGAAAACAGGCTCATTGCAGCTCCTGTGGGAATGGATGTGCCTCATGTTGGCCAAGAAATCAACCAGCTACATTTGGTCCCTTCTGATTCAATGTCCTGGCTGAGATTTGCAGCTTGGAAGTTGAAATCATAATTTGGTTTGCCTGCATTTGGTGGGGTTTTTATTAATGAGGAAATCTAACAATGTCCCATATTTGAAATGCAATTCCTCCATCCTCCCTTACTCCTTCCATCCTAAAACACACACACATCTCATCTATTATACTAACAGAGAGGGACAGAGGAGTCATTTCATGTTATAATCACATAAAAGTGTCACTAGCTGCACAGAATGCCTGACTGAAGGCCAAGAACGCCTCTATTTCCCAGGATGATGAGGCACTTTCTTTTTAACAGCTCCTTTAAACTCCTTTGAAATGACTGAAATGACTACAGTTCTGGCAACCCCTCTGAAGCTATTTGCCATCAGAGTTTGACACCAGCACAATGGATTTCTCCCTTCCCCAGAGGTTGTGATTATTCCCAGCACAATGGATTTCTCCCTTCCCCAGAGTTTGTGATTATTCCCATACAGATGAGACCTTGCTTGGTTAATCAGAGAACAGATTGAGCCATGAGAGCAAAGAAGGGTTCCCTGGCACAGATAAATATAGAAGATGTGACACAACATCACACACAGGTGTTTGAGGCTCCTCTCTGCTGTCATAACCTGGTTCTGGAGCAGCTCTTGGGCTGAGAGCTCTCTGTGATCCAACAGTCCTTTTGCTGTCCCAAAAGGAAAGGGCACCCTGTGCCCTTACAAGATAGGTAGGAATGGGACTCATTTCCATTAAGATCACTTTGCAGTTGCAAGTTTTGCTGAAGCTGATCCTGAAATAACAGCCCATCTGAATCTCACTCTATAAACACCTCCACGCTCAGGGAAGCCAAATCTGTCAGCTACCAGCACTCAGGTTTAGACATCTTTAAAGAAGGATCCTAAAGGGTTATTGTTATCTGCCTGACGACCCTTGAAGTCCTTCCCGTGTTCCACCCACTCTGTTAGTCCATAACAAGAGGGAAGGATCCCAAGGAGGAGTCACTGGGGAGGTTGAGTGCTGCTCCAGCTGCCTGTGGGCTCCAATGGCACGAGGCCTTCATTCATCTAACCATGTCAAACATGTTTGCCTTTCTAGCCTGTAGTTTTAGAGGCAGAATCAAAAACTTGGCAGGAGTCCTTGAAGGGAAACAAGCTACGTTTCCTATTTCTCTTTCTACTGAGAAGTCCAAACAAAAAGCCAATATGAGCCATCAGGACAGGATTTGCTGTATGCAGCTTTGTCCTTTTACCTCTGAAACTCATGATTCCAAAGAAGCACAACAGTCTGAAAAAGTAGTAAATTGTGGTACCACTGCAAACAACCATACCTGGATACAGATAACTGTGGGGGCCACAGTGCAACCCTAAATTATTGGTTTTTTGTCACAGTGGTCCCTCTGAACTCATCTGGACTAGTTGCTACACCACTGAACAAGAACAGTGATTTGGCTGTAACTGTGAAAAGGCTCCAGGGAGATGTCTCAGGTGGGTGCTGGACTATATACTCAGCCTTAGGGACATGAGTCATTTGCAGCTTTCTTCTTAGCAAGTACTACAATCTCCCTTCAGGATGTGATGACAGCTTAACCTCGATGGAAGGTACTCCACAGGGTCACACAGGGACTTGTGTGTGCTCCAGTCCTACCCTCTGTAAATATCACACAACCATAAAACACAGGTCACGGGAGCACGGTGAGATTTATGCTGTTCATATAAATGTACTTGGAAATAATCTAGTGGCAAAAAAGCACACAGAAGAGGAGAAGTAACAGTGGCAATAACACCAAATTTGAGTCTGTCAAGAGTCTGAAAAGGCATCTTTACACATTTGTGCTTTCAGTGATTCAGAGCTCTCTATCCACAGCCCTCGGGTGCAGCACTAGGACATGGGTTTGTAACATCATTCCCCTACAAACATGTGCAACTTAACCTTGTCAGAGTCTCAGGAGTGCTTTGGCAACATTTACTTACTAAAACCCCATTGCAAAAAGAGTCATTGTTCTCATTTCTCGGATTGATCTTTTTGGGCGTGTGGCTTCACGGCAGAAAGGATTTTCCAGGACAAAGTTTGCAGTTAATAGGACAAACAGCTACATCTTGAAATTCATATTCTTTAAGATTTCCCTTTCTAATTTATTCTTGTAAAGTGAAATCAATACCGAAACACAGAAAAACAGTTTGAAGGAGGATGAAACTACATGGAAAAGAAAGGATAGGGAAGTTAAGTTGTGACTGATTTACGTCTCTCTTGATCAGCCAAGAAAAACTCCATTTATCTGCAGCCTAATGACTTTGCACTGTATAACCACATTGCACCAACCTGTAATAGATAATAACTAGAAACATGACTGGGGTTTTATACATTTGGGTCAACATGAAAATGTCACAAGGCAGAGGTGCTGGCAGAGCTGGAAAGCATTGCAGTAATGATGTGCAAGCCCACATAGTTCAAAGTGTTGGAGCAGACTTGCCTCCTCCACAAGCACTTTATATTTTAAATTGATTCCTTCTGTCTTTATGGATTTCTTGAGTCAAGGTCAATGCCTTCATTCTGTAGCCAGGAATAGGCTAGACAATAAAAGCTGCAGAAATTAATTCATCTAAAAAAGATGCATGTCATTGAGATTTGAGAAGAATAGAAGGATCTTCACAAAGTTGCTGAGTCTAAATATTACCCTTTGTTTACTCAGCTCTGCAGTGTGTGGAAACCTGGGCAAGTAGCTTAAAGGTCACATTCAAGTGTCCCACGTTTCAGCCTGTTGGTATCCAGCTTTCCCAGAGAGCTGTCTGTGTGTTCATGACTGAAGTGAAGCAGATCTGATTTAGTCCTCCGAAGTTCTAAGGCTGTGCTGGTAGGAAGGACCTGGTACTCAGCTCTCTGAACCATCTCTACTACCTTCCACAATGTTGAGGAATACCTAAGAATAGTTCCAGATATATAAGCAGTGTCAGAAGACAGACTTGTTTACAGGGTGGTTACAAGGGATCACAAATTGCAGTGCAATGAGTAGCACAAAAATTATATTTCTTAGCAAAGAACTCTGAGGATTAATCTAAGGGCTCATACTCGTAAGGATGAATCTTTATCAGTGCTTATCCTAATGAAGAGCAGATGAGCCTGACAAATTGCACTGATTATATTTTCAGTGCGCAGGCAAACTGACATTTTGCCTTCATTACTTCTCCATTGTTCTATTTTGAGCCTTCCACATGGTATCTCCAGGAGAGAACTGAGCTCTGATGCACAAAGAGTTTTGCTATTGAGAAAAAGAGTAAAGAAAATTCAGGAGTAGAATTAACAAGGTGAGTGGGACTCCAGTTTACTTGATTTCCACAAATTTACATCTCATCTGGCTGAAAACAACAATGTCTAGTAATATCTGTCTCAGAACTCAGAGATAAAAGTTGATATTTCCTTGCATTTATTGCCTCAACACAAAATTGCACATTACAGTTTTCTGTAGTCATGGAATCATAAAATCATCCAGGTTGGAAAAGATCTCCAAGATCAAGTCCAACCCTACCATGGTTACTAGACCATGGCACTAAGTGCCAATCCTCTCTCGATGCAGGGTAGGACTGAGCCATGTCCTGTAACTGCTCTGTGTGAAGTCCCCTTGGACCCCAGTGAAACATCTGAGCTTTTTCACATCTCCCTGGGTCAAGGTATCCTTTACACCAGCAATTATAGAGTGAAAGAACAATTAAATAATCAACATGGACTAAAAAATGCACCAAATATTTTTATAAACTGGAACAACCCTCATCAATTCTCAGAAGTGTCATAGTCTGGAACAAGACACCAGCTCAGTCTCCCCTCTCAACACTCTGATGGGTTTCAGACAGTAGACACCATGGAAGAGAGAGATCTGGTGCTCCAAGAGCACATGAGTGGCCTGTTGTGCTGCAGGGTTGGGGAGATACTTCCCTTCCAGACACATCCCATCCTCAGCCTCAGCTACTTAGGAGGTTAAACACAGGATTCTCACAAAAGCTTCATCTGGTCACGACTTTACTGAGGTTATGTAAGTAAGAAAAAAATGTGGAACTCAGAATCCATTTGAGAGTGAAATGTCTCTCCAACAACAAGAAAAAGATCTTCTGTCTTTTAGAGTTGTTCCACTAGTTCTGTTACACTCTTAAGCAAACAAAAGCAGCTTTCTACTCCTGCTTTCCACACATACAGGTTTTCAGCCAAGTGTTCCTATTTATCTCCAGGTTAGGGAGAAGGTGAAGCTTTGTTTAAACTTGGAAATATATGAAATTACATTTAACCCTCATATTATAATACAAAAGTGAGAAAGGCACTTACAGTCCTGTGACAAAGGGATGTTGGTTGTGTCCCTGTGCTCAGACTGTGTACTCCAGTAGTTATATTTTGTGTAAAGGGCATTATCTTCCCACAGTTTTCCAGAGATTCTGGTAAGTACTATTTACTTTAACGGAGAATAAAACCAATTTTAAATTAATATGTGTTTTCTGTAGCTTAAGGCATCCTCTACAGAGGAAAATAATAGACCATGTTCTTCTTTGAAACTGAAGGTTTTCTAACATCATTTTAAAAACAATGTTCACAACACTCAATTTCAGCTTGACTCTATTGATTTAAAGAAAAAAATCAGCATGTAGAAGGGCTTGAATTTGCCACATAATTTTCAGTTTATAGTAACTCAAGGACCCTGTCTGATTCCACAAGATCCATGCAGCTTTTACCCTCTAATTTACTGAAACAGTTTCTGCATCAGCTGGATTTCCATGCCACAGACTACTGAGAGGTGCCTCAGCAAGTTAAGATTATGAAGTTGTGCAGTATTTTTTGTGAATTCTTGCCCTGATCTAGACTATTCAGCTACATTTCATAGAAGCAAAGTTTGGGGGTCGGAATAGACCTTGCACATCATCCCAACCCCTGCCCTGGGCAGGGACACATCCTCACTAGATCAGGTTGCTCAAGGCTCATCCAGCCTGGATTGAACACCACCAGGGTTGGGGCAGCCACAGCCTCCCTGGGCAACCTGGGCCAGTGTCTCACCACCCTCACAGAGACTGTGTAACATATTGTCTAGGCTTCTGCTTGAATCAAGCTTTGTGCACATGGTGCAAAAAAACAATGTGTGCAACAGCCTCTGCACGATTTTACTCTCTGTCCCTTTCTATAAAGCAAACGACCAATTTCTAGCAGCACCAGCCTGGCTGAAGATGACACAGATTTTCTCATATGTTAGAATGCTGATTAATATCAATAAGCAGCAGAACAGAGATTGAAGTAGGTCAATACATGATATTAACAGTAATTAATAACAAGAGTAATAAAAGCTGATCCACTTTCACTGTGTTCCCTTTTCCTCCCTACCCCAAACCAATTTGAGTTGCACCACTAGAGGTTTGGGCTGTGTGATTTATGCAACATGAGGTTCACAATCAAGGAACAAAGAGTTTCCAAACTGTGCTGCATCCCCTGAGGATGTTTACAAGCATCACAAACTCACCCTCGAGTTCAGCATGACTGACAGCCTCATCTCACAAGAAACCCAAAGCAAGGAAAACAGGGACACTGAGTTGGGCTTGAGCTGCACCAGCAGAACTGTAGTGAGAATTCTCCAGAATTCTCCCTGGGCCATGCCAGGCCTGGTCAGCATCATAGACTTTTTCTCCTTAATGAGAGCCAAATTAGTTTCCAACAGACACATATGATACACCTTCTTTTCTTCAGAGTGAAAAAAGTATGATTTCTACTTCATCAAGTTCTCACAGGCTTAGGAGAGGAAGTTTTCAGGTTCTTTGCCAAGCTTTTGAGAAGGATCATGTAGGAATAGCATGAACAATAGACAGCTTTTAATTTCTTGGTTAATCACTGGTTGGAGACTCATGAGGTATTTTATTTGCCTATCTCCAACACTTTATTAAAAAGAGACAGTGCTTAAGACATAAAGCAAACAGATAAGAAAAGCTATTCTGTAACCTATCATCTTGTATAAAAAAAACCAAAGAAAATAGGAAAATTCCTATGGCAGAGCGAGCTGCTTATTTTAATGACACTGGAAATATTATGCAGGAGTAATGGGAAAATTCACTTTGCTTTGGATTGTCTAAGAAATATCAGCTATTCAGTTATGTATTTGCCAAGTCCACCACAGCAGGATTTAGAACCAGCATTGATTTTGTGCTGGATAAGACAGAAGGTTTCTATCATAGGAACACAGAAGCTTACACATCAAAGTAAAGAAGAGCAGTTAATCTAATTCAGCTTCTTCCCCAGATCCCCATTTCAAGTGCTGATATACCTCTGTAATTACAAGCAACTATAGAACTCCATGGGAAAAAAACTGCACAGTTCCCAGAACTTTTTTCCTCTCTGGTGAAAGTCCCTCCTAAAAATGGTGATAAAGCTTCTATCATCACTTCAGCAAAGCTAAGGAACAGTAAAGAGATTGCATTCATTCCTGTCCCCTTAAGAGTCATAATATTAAAACATACCTTTTTACAGCATGTGAATTAAAAACTGCTTTAACTCCTCAGCATTAACAACCTCCCAACTCTTGCAGGAGTTACCTCTACCTTGTGGTTCTGCAAGTTCCATCTGCTAATGATTACATTTTATATTTCAATCAAAATCATTTTAATTATCTGATAGAGAAAGAATAAATGCTGTAAAACACCATCCTTTCCAAACGCTCAGGGAACCCTGGCACTCATCAACCACAGAAAACCTATTTTTAGGACTAAAGGTTTATAAAACTCAGGACAGCTTTTGGCCTGGATAAGTGTACAATTTCTACTTGTGTGGGTGGATTTTTGTGATGTGTTTAACCAGAGTAGAAAAAACCTAGTGCCTTGGCAAGGCATGAATCTAATAAATGTTGTTCATCACTTACAGGCCGAGTTGGACAGGTTTAGTACAGGTGCAAAGCCTCTGGTTGCAGGAGGTTTCTTTCAGGATGAATTTTGCTACAGCAGAATCCAAACCACAGCTCAGCAGCATTAAAGGATGAGTGTTCTGGCCACTTTATTAAAGGGGAAAACCACTGCCCTTCAAATAATGCAAGAGAATTGGTTTCTACTGATTTATAGCCCATTGGAGTTCTTTTAATTGAAGTTTGCTGGTTTTCTGCACCAGTGGCTCCTCCTTTCTGAACAGTTTGGTTTTCCCTTAGAAGTGGAGCCCTGAGAAAAATTACATTAATGACAATGTAGGCAGAAAAATGCTCCTTGGCAGAATTCAAATGTTGTTAATTACAGTCCCTTCTGGAAATGCTTTGCCAGATGCTTGGAAAATAATGCCCACAAACAGGTTACATCTGGGATTTAGCCATGTGATTTTTACACAGAACTATTACCTTTAGAGGAAAAGAAAAATTCTGCCATGAGGTTTTCAGGTAACTTTCCATCTTTAAACCTGTGGATTCAACCTTTGTGTGTGAGTGCTGGAATGGGACACACCTATGTTTCCTGGAGAGATGGTTTTCCCTGGCAGTGTCCACTGACCAGGACCAGGATCAGCCTCTGTTAGCCATGCAGGTCTCACCACTAGCACACAATAAAGTCTCCTGACCTCACCATGTCCTGCCAATCTTCAGCTGGAAGGTTACCTGGAATGTGAATTTAAATAAAATCATTTATGCCAAAGGATCCAGTTCCTCACACCTTTTGGCCTTGACCTTGCTGAAGGATACCTTACTTACTTACTGGGCAGTACCTGACATGATCTGGTTCCAAATGCCCAGATGCTGTTTGAAAACCTCTAGGCCCCTGCAGGCTAACACATAGGCCATAAAAACATCTACTATCCCCACTCTCCACACAGTTATTTTCTGATTTTCCTGTCAGATCATGCTGTGTAGAAAACACAGGGACACACTTTCTATGTGCAATCCCAACTTCAGGGGGTAAAAAAAATGATGCAGGTTAGACCATCTAACACTGAAGCAGATGAGAAATCTCTGCAAGAGTTATTCAGGAGACAGGAGAGAGATTAAGGTATTAAAAGCCTTTTAAATAATTTAAGCCTTCAAAGGGCATAACTTGTTTCTATAAATAATTTAAGCTATATATTGTGTGATTAATTAGAGACAAAAGGCCTAAAAGATTCCCAGAGGCAGTGCCCTGGAGGCTGACTCTGCCACAGGGACCACAGGAAAACACAGTTATTGATGATGGAAACATGGACAACGTCAGAAGGTGCTACTGGAAACAGAGACTGCTCTTTGCTTCTCTCATGAGTTTGTCCACAAACCAAGACATGCTATACTGGGAGGATGATCCCCCAAGCCAAAGGGCTGAGTGTTCTCCTCCATGTACAAAGACCAGCAGAGGATCTGGATGCAGGCACAAGCCAAGCTTTGCTCTCCATGAGACTGGAGCCACTGAATAGAGCAATTAGTATAATCCTACTTTTCACATCAGGGCAGGGATCCTCCACTCAGGAGGGAAAAAAAGGAGGATTTGTAAACTAGCAGCTGGTGCTTCAATGAGTGGACATGTTTCTTTTTTCCCCTTTAACAGAATCAGTAGATAGGAGGTGCAGGAGAAAGGTGCATGTGTTATGCTTTGCCTTAAAAGCAAGTAAGAGCCTTAAAACACGTCTTAATTCATGATGTATGCCACTTGTTTTAGCTTAATGAATACGTTTCCTTCTCCTCTATTATGAGGCAAGAGTGAAAAAAAACCTCAACAGTTAATGAACTTTGAACTTGAAGCTCAGTTGCTTTGGGGGAAAAAAAAGTTGGAGAGTTCAATGATGAACTTGGAAAAAAAAAAAATCCCTTTTTGCAGAAGGACCACAGAGCAGAGAGGAAATCCTGTCACCAACAATTTGTCAAGAAAAGCTTTCTGCTGGAGAAAATCCCACCCCATGGCCCTGCAAAACCTGCCATCAGATGGGAACAGCTTCCCTGAGTCAGGGCTGATTCAGATGTTACCTCTGCAGGAGGCACAGCAACTTGGGAGATTTTGCATTTCCTTTAACCAGCTGCTGAGATGCTCTTCTTCCCTTCTTACACTCCCCCAAATCAAGTCTAGTCCCTTATCCTGGTTTGATCATTGCACTCAGTTATCAGCTGTTTGCTTACTGAAAAACAACTGAGCCTGGACCTATTTCCTTCCCAAACAGCAGCAGCCAACAGACACTTCCATGAATCCCACACGAGGCACCAATCTGCTCCTCCTCATGTGCTTGGTGTTGCCTCATCACCACTTGGGGTTGGTGAGTGTCCTCCCAACTGGTAACTCAAAAGAGCTCGAAATTCTTCTGTGCCAGAGAAGGGTAATGTTTGAGCTGCAATGAGAAATTCCTACTCTAAATTTATAACTCCTGTTCACTCCATCTCTAAATTTAGCATATTTTATTAGAAAGGCAGATCATACCACCTTTCCAAACCTCAAAATCAAACCTGGAAATAACCAGAGAACTAAACAACCCAGATCAGTATCTGTCAGCTGGGACCTTTTTATAGAAATACTAGCAAAAATGCTATTTTGGCAAAAACTGTTCATTCACCTTCAGCTGAAATTGTTTGGTGTCACTGAAAATGACAACCCTGCTCAGCATCACTGCATTCACTCCTAATCACCACTCTCCAGGCTTTACTACATCTTCTACCCAATTGGCTTGAGGCCATTTCAGATGTTGTGTCCTTGAGTAACCATTTTCTGCTTTCCCATTTTTCCCCCTTGAGCATAGCAAAGGGTTCCACAGCAGGAAGTGTGCAGAGATTTAGCTCTATCAGCCCCATGGATACTATCAGTGGAGAAAAGTCAGAGTCAAAACCCAACCCACATTATATTAATTTTTTTTTCTGACATTTATCATTTAGTTCACTGAGTAAAGGAATATTTTTATCCAGAACATTCCCCACATGTGATAAAGGGAAACTCCATGTGTGTGATGCACTTTGTTTCTAATATAAGTGTTTGGGGTTTGTATGGGTTTTTTTAAATAACATATTTACAAAATATTCTTTCAAATAATAACCTGGAAGAATTCTGAGGTTATAACCTTAGGGCACAGTGACACCATTGGGAATAATGCACCTGGGATATGGGATGTACAGGAATTTATAGAATCATAGAATTTCAGAGTTGGAATGGACCTTACAGATTGTCAGTGTTACCTCTCAGAGAACACACTGGGGCCAGGCCTGAAATTTGTTGGTGCCTTTTTTTTTTTGGATATTAGGGAAACTGAGTCTTGGTAATCAAATTTCTTAAGGACTCCCCACACCTGTTGTGCAGCATCTGTGCAGGGAGGAATCTGGGCCCTATGGAGGCTTGGAAATATGAATGGAAATTTCCAAGAATGCCAAGCTAAAGTATTTTGCTGAATGTGTGAAGTGCTGGAAATCAATAGTTACCTCCCATTCCCTGGTAAATCGTTTGACTCCAAACCTGCAAACACAAATAACTCCCCTGCTAATCTTTAAAAATATCTTCATTGTAGAAAACCTGCATTTATTCATGGTATACTGGAAAGATTTTTAATTATATATCTGTACCTCTCATAATTACAAAGCCTCATTATATGATTAGACAGGTTCCTATTCATTATGAAAATGCAATTAAGAAAATGAGGGAAGAACAACATCACATACACCTTCCAGAACTCTGGAAAATAGCTGCTGAGAAGGCCTAACTGTGCTGGCTTTGCTTGCAGGAGCTGTCCCATAGCAGAGAAACCTCAGGAGGAAACAGGCACTGGGTGTGACTGGGACTCTATGCACCACGATCCAGGGAAGTTAAACAGAGCATCATTCTGTCCTGTCACACTCCTGCTTGGTCCCATCCTGTGAATTGTTTCCTTTAGCACATTTATCAGCTACTTTCTCAGCTTAATGCCTTTAGCACATTTATCAGCTACTTTCTTGGCTAAACAAAGGTTTGGTGGAGATAGGCAAACCAGTTCCTCCTGACACTAACAGCTACACCCTGGCAGTAGTGTACAAATGCACCATCATTTGCTCAGGTACCCACAAGATTTTCATTCCACTTTTGGGGAAAAAAAAAAAATTTGTCTTTAAACACTGAGCTTTCAATTTTGACAACAGCTAAGCTTTTTTCTCCTGTAGTGCTATTCCTCTGCCCCTAATGGAATATTGATCTTCCTAGAGGAAGTGTAAAGCAATCAATACACTACAAAGAAGAGGAGAAACAGGTAAGAAAAACCATTCTCCTCATTCTTTTCATACACAACAGGAACAAAGAGAAGTGGCCTGAAACCAACAAGCCAGAAATTTTTGGATACTGAAGATGATTTGTGAGGTCTCCAATCCAAGGCAAAGTTCTGGCACATCATGTTTGACATGATACAAAGACACCACAGCTTAAGCTGTGGGACTGAGTGGTTGGAGGGTTAGGGTCCACCTTGCACTTATCTTGTCTCAATCTTCAACCCTTAAATACATCCCAGCCCTCATTTTCCTAATTCTTATCAAATAAGAAAGAAAACACACAAATAGCAACTTTGTTCATAATGCACAAGAGGAAGAAATGGAAGCAGCAGCTCAAGAACATCAGCCCAAAAGGTGCTTATTTTTTCCTTACACCTTGTTGAGCCTTTCTCCCTTCTAACCACTGCCACAATCCCTCAGACACTGACCAGCCCAGAGCTATAGACTAATCACTGAAAGCAGCTCTTGCTGCACAGAGTAACATTTTAAAACAAAATGAAAACAAACTAGACTCTTGTTCCTTCCATTTCTTTCTGCACATCCCCCTGTTATTCTGATAGATATCCAGGAGTTTGTGTCATCTTAATAAAAGGGATGAGAGATCACTCCGATATATTCCAGCTGAATGAGTTACAACCCAAGATCAAGGAAGGAGATCACCTTATCTCCATCTTTCAAAAGATGCTGAGTGTAGAACTGAAATTAACTTCCAATTTTTTGCTTCTAATCAGATGACTGCAAATCACCACAAATCCTTCCAGTCTCTGGGGCATTTTCAACATGGCAAATATGATTTAAAATTCTTTGATCAGAAGAAGCAGCAATAGCTGTTTCCAAACAAAAGGGAAAAAATTCCACTGGGCACTTGCCCTGGGATTCTGTCTTGCTGTCACTTTATGCATGCTGAATTGCTATCACAGGTTTTCACAGAAATAAGATCCATCTGATGAAGAGGCAAAGAAAAGTATTTAAGAACAATGAAGAAGTAGGAGGTAAGAAGTGAGAAGAATGAGTACTCCACAGTAATGGAAATGCTGGCAAAAAGTGGAAATAGTGCACAGAGCCTTCAGCCAGAAAAGCAGAGGCACACGGTTAATTTTAATTTTAACCTCATTTGGAGCATGTGATTCACTGCCCCATTTAGTTCAAAATTAAAATTAAGCACGTGCTTAAGTGCTTTGCTGGACTGAGGCCATACACAAGAGTACATTGGTCATGAATCCTTATTGCTGCAGGTTGAGGCAGGAATTGAAAAGTCAGAGCTTTAAGATAAAACCTGAAACGTTTTACTTTGCTTATTTTTTCACGCAGGAAGTCATTGGCAGCATGGAAAGGTGCAGGATTACACAGCTCCTTTTGGGAAATGAACACAAAATGCAGAAAAATTCCAAGAGAATGGGATAAATGACCCTAGTCAAATTCCCAGAACCTAACCCAAACCAGTGTATAAATACTGATGACACTGTCCTAGTGTCTGTGTGCACTGTGGCCACCAACCTCGTGCTCAGTCCGTGCTGTGGTGAGATACAGCTGAGAAAGAAGCTGCAGCCCAGTGCAGCAACTTTGACACAATTTCTGGCTGATTTACCTCCTGGTTATCCCTTAGCCATAGCCTGAGGAGAGATAGAATCCCTGGGCACGCTCGGGGAAATGTCATTTCTAATGTCACCTCTCAAGCACTGGAGCCAAAATGCCTTTCAGTGCCCCATAAATTCTCTAGGTGAATGCAGAGAAGAAAGGGAGCCACAATTCTGTCTTTTCCTCACTTAAGTGATTTGTTGCCTGTGAGTGCAGAGCAGGTACAGCAGGAGCTAAGTGAAGCAGACATGCCTAGCACAGTCCTGGCTCCACATGCTGTTTTGTTGTACCACTATAACTCCTGTTCAGGTCTTAATGAGGAGCTCTGGAGTTGTCCAGCATAGGAAACTGATCCATCACAAGCCTTGGAGTGGGCACACTGGACAAGAAAAGCTCTTTTTACTGCCTCTTTCCTACTCTCCTCCAGACAAGAAAGAACATCCTACTGCACTGAATACTTTGAGGTTACAGCAAGTCACTAACTGCACCAGTGTGTGATGCTCTGGCTTTGAACAATGGGCAGCAAGAGACAAAGCTGAGTTTTCAGAAGGAGGAGTACTATGCTCATCTCAGGACTACTACTTCCTTCCCCAGGAAAATCAGGGGGAAGCTAAAAGAAAAGAGAGCACCTGTGATTCATGCTGAGGAGCCAGAACTGCTCCAAAGTACATCTTAAGGTCATCAGGGCTTTCCATTGGAGCATCTGTCTCAACTTTGGAGTTTGACACCTCACAGTAATTGAGCCCAGAAGGTTCTGGCCTGCCAGGGATTTTTGAGTCTGCCCATATTAAACTGCAGAAAGATGATGTTGATATGGTGTTAAGTGTCTGGCTATAGCCCCGAAGAGAAAAGAGTCTGGAGTTCAAAGAAAGCAGTTAAAGAAATTAAAAAGAAACTTGCCAGAACAGAAGTCCTCATGAAAGCAGAACTAAACTTCCTTTCTCTTTATGGGCCATGGTTTTGACCTAGAAACTCTGTGTAACAGGTTTTGTCTCTGGGAAATATGTGGTATGGAAAGAATCTCAGCCATTATTGCCAGTGAAATGGCAAAGACTTCTCTGTCACTGATCTCTTCAGCCACCTCCAAGCTACCCAAAGCCAGAGCTGTGTGTCTGCTTGTTTTCAATTCCTCAGCTTTCTACCATGAACCACCACATAAATCAGCATTACCATCATGTGTTTCCATGCATTTGACTGAAAATAAGGCAGGGGTTGTGTTTTACTGAGCAGAGACCCATGAAAACAGTTGGAAATTTTCTAAGATGTTGATCTGTGCTGTCCATGGACTTCACAGGACCTCCCTGCCCTTTTCAGAGAGATTCCACCAGTCTGGGAAAAAAAGTCTCCCTGGTTAAAACCTCTTGTTTATTGAAATTTTTGCCAGATGCTTTCCAGTTAACAGATCTCCCTCATACAGCACTACTTCTCTCTCACTGCCTCTTTCTACAAACCCCCATGTTTTTGTTATCTGCTTCCTTCTCTCCACATTTCCTGCCTTCCCCTCACCCTCCTCCCATCTGCTCCATTTCACCAAAGCACTTAAACCCATGCACGAGCAATAGCCTGTTAAAGCATGTGCTGAAGTGCCATGACTAGGAGATGGAATGCTGAGCTGAGAGGCAGCAAAGAACCCAACACCCATAAATGTCTCTTTGTACTAATTTCTTAGTCCCCAGGAACACCATAAGGTTCCAAATGGGTTTTGGAAGCACCTGTTGAGATCCCAAAGAAACACTAGGGATTTCTTCAACCTCCAGGCATTACTCCAAGGACTTAATGAACTGAAAACTTGCATTACTAATGAGAATTGCTGTTTTTTCTTCCACTTGCACCAAATATGATTTATTTATGAGAAGATGTGTCAGAAACCAAACATTTAAATTTTTAACTATATGGTTTACTCTTTACAGTATCCTGAGAATGGAAATTGAGTCTTGTATGGTTCAGGTGTTTTAAATGTACAATGGAACAGCACATCTGTGTACAAATTATGAAACAAAAGTCATGAGGGACCTGTCCTTTGGCAGCCACATCCCTTTTTTAAATTGTCCTTTCTGTTTTGGAGGCTGCCTGGATCTGGTCACCAGAGGAGATAAATCACCACAGCCTGCAGAAGTTAATGCTGTGCTCTTGGTTTAAACTCATCTGGTAATTTGGCTCTCAGCATCTACTGACATCATAGAATCACAGATTGGTTTGGGTTAGAAAGGACCTTATAGATCATCTAGTTCCAATCTCCCTTCATGGGCAGGAACACCTTTTACTAGATCAGGTTGCTCAGAGCCCCATCCAGCCTGGCCTGGAACAGTCCCAGGGATGGAGCAGCCACAGCTCCTCTGGGCAACCTGTGCCAGTGCCTTACCACCCTCCTAAAATCTAATCTACACCTACACCTTCAGCTAGAAAGATACACTCCTGCCTTCTGATACACTAGTCTTACTCCCCATATCTTGAAAAATAACGTGATGGAGTAGTTAACTTTCACAAAGGTTTGACAAGGTGAGGATTGAGAAAGGAGATGCTGAACTGGACCTAAAAGACCAGCAATGTCACACTCTTTTAACCTATAATTTCTCTCAAACAGGATTGACCTCCTAAGCCTGTAGAGTATTATCTGACTCAAATACACATATGCTTGTTTTGCAATCTGTAAACATGAACAAATGCTCAATACATACTCAGAAAACAATTATATAGCTAATGCAAGTCCTATTTATGGTTAGGCCACTGGAATGGAGGCAATAGAGAGAAGCAAATTACATGCAAAATAATGCTGTGGGCAAAACAAACTTGAACAATCTGAAAAGGGAGGAAGAAAGAGGTAATTATCTAAATGGAACATAACAGCCATTAGTCAAACATTCACAGCTTGATCTAAGCCCTACTGAAGCTAACAGAAAGATCCCCCTCGACTTAAGTGAGTTTTGAATTAAGACTTTAAACATTAGGAGGAGGAATATTAGATAAGATTTATGTGCCTGTACTGTTTTTCTAGCCTTTCACACTCCAACTCTGCAATGGACAGGCTATGAAGTAGCAGTTCCTCTTCCCTTTGAACAGACTTGATGAAGTAGTTGGTGTCAGAAAGGCAACTGAGAGTTACCAGTTATCTGAGACAAACCTAACTGCTCATGATTCCCATCTCAGTGACACTGGGCTCCAATTCCTTGGAAAACTGTCACAGAGTAAGATTTCATGTAAAACCCAAAGTGCTCTAAGTGAGAACAGAGACACTTTGCTAGGCACATACCAGACAAGTATATTTTTATACTTTGCCATATAGAGAACTGGGCTGATTTGGTGAGGTTACAATTCCTACCACATTGGGATGAGTAAATAAAAGTTTGTCATGGTTTACTCTCCTTTGGAAGAAATGGGTGACCTACAATGGTTTTGCCCAATCTTTAGACTAAACATGGGGTGATCATAGGTCCAGGTGTGGGTTTGCAAAGCTATAGGCATTGCTAAGCCTTGAGAAGAAACATCTAAGCCACATTCAGAGCAGGTCAGGAGAGACAGAATCACCCAGAGCATTCACCAGGTGCTCCTAGACTAACAGTGCTGCACTCACTGTACAGTGAAAACACTACGTGTTGGTTTAGAAACATTTACAGCAGGAACAACTGATCTGTAGGGGGAAAAACACTCTGAAATAGTTCTGATTGCATGCACTCCTGTCACGTTGTTAAATGAGGCCCACTGCTGTTTTATGAATAATTTGCAGAACTCCTCATCAGTAAATTACGTTAGGAGCTGGGAACAGGCTCTGCAATGCAGCAGGTTCTCCCTTCTCTCCTGCCTCACTGTAACACATCCAGAGTGTTTGCTCTAACTACAGAACACAATTGCAATTACACTCACAGACAAGAAAGTATAATATACAAACAACAGTGTTTCATTCCCCACCAGACTGAGACCTGAACAACAGCAGCAGATGAGGTACCAAGGATGGAGACTCTTTCTGTCCAATGAACCAAACAAAATGCTTAGCCTGCACAAGGCTGTGAATGACACTGTCAAAGTTTCTCTTAAACATTTTTAGGCTGATGCCAGGAAGACCCCAATTGTTACTTTTTCTCCTGAATAAGAATCCATATATTAACATCTGTAGCAAATCCTGAAAGACAAGTCACCCAAAGTTCAGCACAACCTTTGAGGAGAATTTCTGCAATTTACAGCCAAGGAGGAAAACCAACAACAGGAGATAAGAGCAATGAAGCACAGTGAAGGGGAAAGTAGAATTAGATTAGGGAGATAACACAATCTAGACCAAAGACAACTCTAGAAATCTAAATCTCTGAGTTCTGCACTTCACTCTGACCCCAAGAAACACTGTGAGCACACTCCCAACTCCATTTCACCTCTGCATCCTCTCACCTTGCTTTGCTCACTGTAACAGCCCAGCCCAAGCCCAGGGGTTCTTTTGCTCTGTGTTTCACTCAGCCTAACAGAACATCACTGCAGTACTACTACAACATACCTGGACGACTTTCTCTGACAGGATTTTTTAGTAACATGACATAAGATAAGCCATGACATAGTTACATATATTTAGTACATGAGCATTCTACAGAGAGAATACTGAAGGATTTTTTCTGTGGAAGATACTTCATTTCTTTATGGAAAGAAAAAATCCTCAGATACCAAGTTCACTGAAGTCTTACCCTGCTGTGTAAGTCAGAGGATTATATGCAGAGTCTTTTTCCAAGAGCCATTTCAGTGGAAATGGCATTCTAAGCTTCCAGAGACTACAATAAGGAAAGTTCATAGGTTTGACAAAATAGTAACAAAGAGCTGAGGAAAGCTCTTACATTTATAGTACATTTAGGGGCAACCTGGAAATTAGTCTTAGCATTGCATCTTCTTGGCTGCTACTAACGTTATGGTTCCTGGGACAAGGAAAAGTTTTTAACATATATATGTTCTTGACAACATCAACAACTCTCACACAGCTTGAGCCAAGCTCTGTAGCCTTCCCATGACACTAAATTCAGCAACTATCTCTGAGTGGGTCACTTGATCCATAACATGATGGATTTTTTCTGCAGGTTGTGCACTGTCTGCTCTGCAGGATATGTTAGTGTAGTGAGGAATGAAGGAGGATCACAGGGTGAGAGCAAATTATCACTGCAGCTGCTCCTCACATACAAACGTGTTTTCAGCGACCTGGAACAGGGTGCAGGCCTCGTGTGACTCTGTTCTGCCTTTACTTTCCCTTTTTGATTTTGTCCTTTGAAATCAGTGATAAGAGGCAGATCTCTATTTACACGACAATGATACTTGACTTCAGCACCAGTTTGCATTGTTAGTGGTGCCTGTAGCAGCTCATCCCATTTCCCCTGCAGGACCCATGACAATGCCTGTGCTATAGGAAATTACCTGGGAATATTCTCATCACCTGTTGCTGCTTCCCAGGCTACTCTTCCCCTAGCACAGCTCCACTGCAGCCTCCAGGCTGTTATTCTCAGAGAGCTGTTTTCCCTTCTGCAGACTGTTCCAAATAAAACTGGCACTTCTTTGTGCACAAAATTCTCTGTGAAGACTCAGAGAGCTGTTTTCCCTTCTGCAGACTATTCCGAATAAAACTGGCACTTTTTTGTGCACAAAATTCTCTGTGAAGACGCATAACAAAGAAATCATGGCTTTTATATGATTAATAGAGCTGTCGGGACCTGTTTGAGATATAACTTCCTTATTGTGAAAGTTTAACTTACTAATTTCAGAATAAAAATCTACATAAATCACAATGTTATGGCAGCTGAAAGCAGGGTTGAAGTCACATGGATGCATAGGAGCTGAGGCAAAGTATAGCCATGAAGAATCTTTATTACACTGAAGCACTATGAAAATCATAGTATTTGACAGAAGATCTAGAACCAGTGTCTGAATTTTTCAATACAGCTAAGCAGTTTGAATCATTAATCCAGTTTTAAAACTGTGGAACCAGCATGAATAAATCCCTCTGAGCACTACTGAAGTCTTTGCCTTTGTGTAAATAATCAGAACCACAGAATTTAGGGGTTGGAATGGACCTTACAGATCATCCAGCCCCAACCCCTGCCCTGGGCAGGGACACCTCCTCACTAGATCAGGTTGCTCAAGGCTCATCCAGCCTGGATTGAACACCACCAGGGTTGGGGCAGCCACAGCCTCCCTGGGCAACCTGGGACAGTGTCTCACCACTCTCACAAGGAAAAACTTTTTTCTGACAGGGTCAATGTTGGGGTCCTTGTGAGGGACGGACTACAGCACACACCAATATGATGCTCTGATAGCCAACTTTATTTAGGGCACCTAACAGTATTTCTAGTAAAATGTCTCCTGTCCATGCAGCTACACGCTGATCACACAACTTTGGATTGGTTGCTCAACCTGTCAATGCTGCAGTTCTTACTTAGGATAGGTTTCAAGTTTAAGCTGCATCCTGCTCTCACATCCTGGGAAACTAATAACAAGAGCTACACAGTGTCCACGAGAACCTAAACAACAGCACTATTCCCAGCTTGTTAGCAAAACTGCTTATCTATAAGGCAGAAAAACCAAAACTAAACCTAAAAACCCCTGGCAGCAGGAGAGAACAAGACCATTATAAGGTGTTGGATTGAAGACACAGGAATGCATGAAGATAGAAACAAGGTCAGCAAGACCTATTTTGTGTCTTGTTTCTAATTGCTTAAGCATTGCTTTAACCATTGCTCAGGTTACAGCTCCTCTGCTAGCCAGGCCCCAACAGCCATGCAACCTAGACTTTCCCTCCTTCAGTCTGAACCCATTTCCCCTTGTCCTGTCACTGCAGTTCCTAACACAGAGTCCCTCTCCAGCTCCTTGTAGGCCCTTCAGGTATTGAAAAGTGCAGACAATTGGGCTGCACAGGACACCAGTTCAAACCAGACTTAGAGTCATCACTGCACAGGAGTCAAAGGCTTTATGTGAGTGAGATTTGGAAGGGAACTTCAGTGCACCCAGAAATATGTGTCTGAGCACAAGTCAAGAAACAGAAGACAGGCAGAACTGGCCATTAACTGACGAAGGGAAACTCATCCCTGCCTCTTAGGAGAGTTAGCTTACCTCTTATGCTTGTTTTCAGTTATAAAGTTAGTTTGAATTTTTCATACAGATGCTCTTCTAGGTGTTGGAAACACCAGTGGTGGTAGTAGGACAGGAATAAACCCCCAATCTGACTTGCCACTCTACCTTAAAACAAAGGCAGTGTCTCAGTGAGACAAGACCAAAGCTTTTCTGCAAAAAAACTATCTGAGAGTGGATAGTCTGTGCTGCCTCCTTCCTCTCCCTAATTGCTGCAGTGTCTGTCTCTGGTACTTATGTCAAATATCAATAAGATTTCACCTGATTTAAGCTTCAACCAGTAATTTTTAGCTCATTAAAAACATCTATTCAATCTTTTTCCTATGTTTTAAGCTGGTTGCTTTGCCCAAAGATATTCTGTGAGTCATCAGGCTATGCTGCTCCTGCAAGTCGTTGTGTTTACTATTAGCTTTACCTCAATTTCCAAAGTATCCTCCAATATGAAGGATGGTAAATCAGCAGTTCTGATAAGGGTAAGCTGTGGGGGTTTTTTGTTGTTTTCTAATTTTTTTCTATTTTCCCCAAGTTTTTCTGTTTCTTTTTCTGTGCAAAGTTTAGGGTGACCTTCCTGATATATTGTGAGGGCTCTCCAATGTTGGGCTAGAACTAGGAGCTTTTGTTTCTTTCATGTAAAATATATAAACTGATCATTTAGCTTTACCATGGAGGTGTTAGCAATGTCTGCAGAACCGAGGCTCAGATAATTGAAACTGCATAACAGTTAGCTTAATGAAATGTTGATGTTATAACAATAGAAGAACACTGCAGAGTACCCGTACGACAACATTGAATAATCTGATATTATAGCATTAAAAACATCCACTTGATTAGAGGCCAGGAAACAATTTCCTTGGAAACAAATTCTCTGCTCAATAGGCTACTTCTGCTGCTGGGGAATGAAACTGCTCCATGAACAACTGCCCAACAATAGCACTAAAATAAATGTATTTTTGCAAAAAAAAAAATAAAATGGTGAGGGATACTCAGCACAACCCACTCCCTGAGACAGCACCCCCAGCCTATGCTCCTCCAGCTTGTTTAAATGACAAAGGACTTAGAAGTGTCTTGTTTCTTATCTGCTTTTCTGCATAAATCAAGAACTTTTCTAAATTTGATGTAGCTGCACTGGTAAAAAGCTAATCTCCAAGAACTGTGAAACCACATAGCTCTGATCCAAAGCAGAAATTGTATGCAACCCTTGCCTAATCATTAATTTACTCCAGCCAACTGGCAAACCTCCTGCTAGGATAACAACAGACAATTTGGAGGAAGAATTGACTCCCACACAGCCAGGACATAGGTAAGATCTCATCAGAGCGTTCACAGAGCCCCAAAAAAGGCACAGGAAAAAATGAAACAAAGTACTCAGGATGACTTGTCCCTGCATATTGGCCTTATTAACTTGTGGGCACATATTCTCTCGGGCAGGTAGTTTATACAGAGGTTCATTATCTTACACAGTGCTCATAACTCCTTCCACCTTATTGCTGAGCTCTAAAACAGTTCCGTGGTGCTGATGCTGAAGCAGACATAAAAGTGTGTAGTGGGTATTTCTAAAATGTTTTCACAACAGCCACTAGTTTTACTTTCAAAGGGTTGTGTTATCTCTGGAATAAATTCAAGCCTTTTGCATGAAAACAACTCCCTTGAAATCAGTGGAACTGCAAACACTTAGGACATGGGTGATGTCCTCAAATCTCAGCTTTGAAGTGTGTGTCAGGAACAGAGGATGGCAAGAAAAATCATTCTGTTTTACCCCTGCATTTTGTTTCCCAAGCCTCCTGAGAGGGCTCAGCATGCTGCTGCCACAGGCTCCTCCAGGTGTGGAAAGGGCTCCATGCAGCACAACTGTGGCCAGTCACCTTTGCATCTCTACCTAGCTTGGTTCTGAGTGAGCCTGGCAACTCAGCTGGGAAATTCAGCTGCTTAACCTGAGAGTCCTACCCCATTTCAGAGAACCTGAGGTAACCATGGGCTTGGTTTCTAACGAGTCCCAAGTTGTATCAGCCAGCCTCATTAGACAGCTTCATGTAGGCAGCTGAATCCCACATTTCTTGACCAGTTGTGACAATCCTTCTCATCTTAGTGTTTGGCCATCTGTTGTACAGAAACTGAGCAGATCTATTGCTGTACAAGTCAGGGAAATAAATCTTGAAACCAGAATGGTGCAGTGTTATAGTGCTATTTGAAACAGAGAAAAATTATGTAACCAAGATTGGTTTGCCTGAATTGGTTTTTTTCTTTTGAAAAAGTACTGAAGACTATACATGAAGCAGATCTTTTTTTCAGAAAGGACTTTCAAAACCAAGTCAGACTAGCTTATGGGGAAAACGTGACTCTGAGCAAACCAACATACATAAATAGACTGGATAGATTTGAGAGAGTAAGGCAATAAATCAAATCCCCATAAATAGCACTCAGAGTCACGTACCACACAAAGTCACCTAAAGCAGTGTGGAAAGAAAAAAAAACAACATTTGGAAAGCATAAAACTCAGAAACCTGACAATTTCAAGAGGGCAAAGAGTGCATAATTTATAAGACAGGTAAAACTGCAGTGGTAGCAACAAAAAAGTGGAAAATAGAAAACCAAAGTTTTTCACATCATGGTTTTCCCATCAAGTACAGTAACTATGTCATCAGGGGTTTGGAGGAGACAAGCAAGACAAGTGCACACTCCTCTAATCTCCCAGCAGCTTCTGGTGAGAACTCACTGATGTTAGCACAACAGTAGTGTAATGTCCAGTCTAACAAATGACTTTCCCCTGGAGGTATTTCAGTCACCATTAATCTCAACATTAGTAATGTCATATCACTCTTACTTTCTCTGTCTCAAGATGTTGTACACGAGTTTGCCAAGACATGGGATAAAAGCACGGCTGCTTTTGAAAACAGTTGAATGCAACTCACATGGTATTTTAGCAACAGCTTGTTCCCATTTCTCCACAGTAATACACGTGACAAGTAGAAGGCACAACAAATAAAACTCAACCAGTTCCTCCTGCTTTCCTTCTTTTCCCTGTTCACATACTCCCCTCTCCACACAGCCCATACTAATACAGCTTTCCAGTCTAGGGTGCAATTATTTAATACTTCTTGCTCTGGTTGATCTGTAGCTCTTGACATTTTCAGGCTACTTTGGCTGAATGTTTGACATGGCTTTGAAACAGCAGCAAGACAGGGATGAGAAGAAATCAGCTCAGCCTGACTCTCATAGGCAGGGACAGTGGGAGGAAACAGAGTGCATGGCTGGAGACAAAGGCAACAAGATCCCTTACCAACTACTACCATGGGTGAAACAGACTCTACTTGGGGAAAATTAACTTAATTTACTCCCAATTCAAACAGATTCAAGCAGTGAGAAACAAAAATACAGACTTTAAAGCAAATCCTTTCCTCCCCTTTCCCAGGCCCTGAACCTCACTCCTTCATTTCCAATGTCTCCATCATCTCTTACCCAAATGGTGCAGGTTGAAGGGGCTGTGATAAGCCCATCACAGCTCTTCTCTGCTGCTCCTTCCTCCTCACACTCTTCTTCTGCTCCTCAGGGGCTGCTGGAAACCCTCTGCCCCTCACCCCAGGGGCTGCTGGGCTCAGCCTGTTTCACAGCTGTTTGCCATTTCACCCCTTATCTCCAATGTCTCCATCATCTCTTACCCAAATGGTGCAGGTTGAAGGGGCTGTGATAAGCCCATCACAGCTCTTCTCTGCTGCTCCTTCCTCCTCACACTCTTCTTCTGCTCCTCAGGGGCTGCTGGAAACCCTCTGCCCCTCACCCCAGGGGCTGCTGGGCTCAGCCTGTTTCACAGCTGTTTGCCATTTCACCCCTTATCAAACACACTCTGTTTCACAGCTGTTTGCCATTTCACCTTATGAAACACACTCTCCCTGACAAGGTTCAGCTGTGCCCAGGGTGGTACCCTCAGGGAACCAGCCAGAACTGGCCCCTGATGCTCTCCCAGCTGCTGCCAGCACCTCATTACCTGCAGAGTTTGCAGCTTTCATAGTTCCACAAGGCAGGGCCTGAGTCTCAGCACACACCTGCAGCCTGGACAGCAAAGCCCAGGGCAAGGCACAGCTCCCAACATCCCACTGACCACACCACATCCCTCAGGATGCTCATGGGGATCTCCTGCTTCTCTGCTCTGCCCCACAGCTCTGCCATGGTCTATTTCCAGGACTGGGACACAAGGAGCAAAATAATTTTTACAGGTGAATAAGCCATGGCAAAAATCTGCAAGAATCATTGTCTTAACACTTAGGGGATCTAATTTTGTTGTACACACAGTACAAGAGATGCAGAACATTCACTGGGAGTCCAGAAGAGAAGTTTTCACTCTCTCCACCTCCATTTAATAACATTCAGTATTATTTGTTTGACACATAAAATGCCAACCAAGCTGTGCACAGCAATTGCACAGTTAACTAAGTGTTAGTTTCTTTAAAGGACACCCCCTGAGCTTATCATCTCGGGGGGGGAAAAAGAGCTTTTATACTCAGGGAGAAAATGGTGCTGGCTGGCTAGGTTGTAATCACTGCCAGTCTGAAAAATAGTGGGAAGCCAAAGGCTTTATTATCAACAGTGTGCAGAGGGGAGAACAGTACAGCTTGAGCTGCTGTTAGTGTCTGCTTCTGGGAGAAGATGGAGCCTGGGATATCTAACCATGAGTTTGTATGATTCCCCAAACTTTTACTTGCTTTTATAGCACAAATGCAACTCAGACAGGTTATCATGAGAAGTCCCAAGCTAAGCTTTGCTCTGTTTGCAACAGGTAAATGGAGAGTGCACTGACAATCCTGACTTTGGTGCTCTGGGTTTCCCTCTCAGAGTCAGGATTTCCTCCTTGCCCTGCTCCCATCTGTGCCTCAACTCCTTGCAGCATTCAAAGCAGAGACCAAGATTACACCTACAACCCGACTGCAGGACGAGAGGTTAGCTCAGTGTCACTGGTGATTCCCATCACAATTACTGGCAGCATGAGGAGGAATAACAAACACCACTCAGCTTTTATGTCCTGCCTCCCCCGACTGAGCTTTAGGGTCTGAATGTTTCTATGTATCCACCATGTGAACACATCATTTTGACCTTTCAGCATTTTCTGTTTCAGCTAACTGTCCCTGCTCATCCCCTCCTGTGAGGGCTGTACTTCAGGAGACAGCATGACAAGACCAGCTAGTTCTGGTAGCTTTGATTATAAGCAGAGCAATTTCTTCTGGGCAGTGTGGCTTC
>NW_008677615.1:64681-73676 GCF_000695815.1 Acanthisitta chloris | reverse complement strand
GTAATTGCTCCCTTTCCTCCACAAGTGGAGACACTGAGGAATTCAAAGAAACAGGATCTGCACTTGGTGCCACTCTGGATTTCCAGCTGCTCTCCCCTGCGTGCTGTGCCAGGCAGTGTCTGCCACAGGAGGGGTTTGCTGCCAGCCCAGGCAGGAGCCAGAGCGAGAGGTGTCACTGCAAAGGGACTGTGAGCTGCATGTGAAAACAGACTGCCAGGCTGGCCCTGGTGCCCTCAGCCTGCCAGAGGAGAAGTGGCAGCACTCTATATATCAGTCATGGAAAATTAAGAGGTAAACCACTGCCTGCAAACCTTGTTTCCTGATGCATCACTGCCAGGCAGCTTCACCTTTGAAAGGTCTCTTTGAAACCCGACCCAGAAGAAAGCTCTTCTCACTGGCTTTGGTACTTTGGCTTAGCTTTGAATTAGAAGTCAAGGAATTAGGAGCAGAATATTCAAGAAAAGAGCTACTAAATGAGACACTTGTCAAACTAAGTTAATTTCTGACCTACCCACTTCGACAGCATCTCTTTAATCACAAACCAGAACAAGGGGATGATCGGTGCCACTGAATTAACTTCTCATTTCTTCTGAAATGTTTAACACAGCATTCTGGCTGATGAAATGTGACTATGGCCAAGCCTTTTGGAACATTATGGTGAAAAGCCCTAGACAAAGGATTTTGCCACGAAATGTTTAGGTGGACTGCAGAGCTGTGAGGCAGTGCTATTCCTGCTTTGAGGTAGGGAGCACAGCACAGAAAGCAGCACAGCAGCAACACCACCTGAGTCAAAGACTGCATTAATGCCCTGATAAATCAAAGGCACTGTTAGCAAAAAAAATAATAGGAGCTTTCAAAGCACATGGTTGGTTTCAGGCAGAGTATGTGTGTGTCAGTGGAAGGATCTATGCACAAAGCTTAGAAATTCTGAGTGGTGCTATAAATTTGTCTCTGCAGGAATCACCACATCACAGGGTCCCCCTGCAGCCCACCCATGTGCCTGCCTGAGTTACAGCATGGGCACAGCACAGGGCACAGCACATCTTTGGGGCTCAGTGATCATCTGGGTTGCAGACAGCACTTTGTGATCAGGGATCTTACTAGAAGATGGAAGACATGACCATTCTAAAAATTCCTAATCTCAATGAAAGAGTTGGCCAGAGAAACTTAGAAATGGCCCTGTGAGGAGAAGAGGGAAGGACAGTGTGCAACTAGGACTTCAGGGTACAACCTGTAAAGGATTAGAAGGGGTTTTGCAGCAGCAAAATGTGTGGGCAGTGCCAGGCCTGGGGAGAAGTGAAGTACAGGTGAGGAAGTACCTGGAGAAGACAGCAGAGCTCCTCAGATCTCCAGCCAGAAGGGAGGACTGGGGAGGAGAGGCAGTGGAGGCACTTTATTGCTCTGGTCCTTTCTGCCTAAATAGGCACTTGGGCCACTTCCAAAGCTCTTGCCTGTCTGTAAAGGCAGCTGATACACCTTCTTACTGCAGGTGAAATTATGTCATGCAGGTGTGTGGAACAGTCTTGTAAGTTTTTTGTATCCTTTCCATGTTGTTTAGTTCTGTTTCAAGCACCCTAAAATATTATTGACTAGATCAGATCTTACCACATTCTCCTTTTATATCTTCATTGTGCCCTCACTGAGGAAAAGTGCTTTACAAACTGTTCAGCTCTGACAGAGTTGAAGGATTAGTTTGGGGGTACATGTCATCCCACACACTTGAATTTGCTTGTCAAGCTGGTGTTAAGAATTTTGCAAACTTTTCCTAGGTTGTACTGCAGGTGTTTTACTAACTGCTGAAGCACTGTCTGACAGCTAAGTGTTTGGGGACTGGACTGATAAGCAGGTACAGGGCTGAGATTTAATAAAGGAAGGCTAGGACAGCAAAGAACAATCCGAACAGAAGAGACAAAGGGGTAGGAAAAGAGAAATGCATAAAATCTTCAACAGCAGAAAAAGGAAGACTGCTGTGTAGCCTCAAGGTTTAAACACTGCCCTGAGAAATCAGCCCCTGCTTCAATCCACTAACGATGCCATTCAAAGGGTGGAATAGCATCTGCCCATCAAAGCTTTGCCGACCAGCAGTGAAAAGCCCATTCTGCACATTCTTGCACCATGAAAGGAGACGTGGAGGGAAGGAAAGAACTCTGCTGAGAGCTCTGTGTTGTCAGAGCTGAAACGCAGTTAGTCTGTGACAATAAATTCCTCCAATACTAACATGATGGAAAGCCTACCCTGATAATTGACCTTAATTTCTTACACAAAGCTCCCGACCCTTCATTATATTTGCGTATCCATTTGCACAGCTTTAAGTAACTACACAGGGTATGGGGGAAATGCTCTGAGATCTGAGCAGAGAGAACCTGCCTGGAAACCACAGGCAGCACGGGAAGAGGTGCAGATGATCTAACACAGGGAGGTATTTTAATTCATTCTCTTCTGAAAGACACTGAATAAAACGGTCTATTAATCTAAAGGCTTTAATGTAATCCCACAAACATTGTGTTTTCTCGATGGCTTTTATGTATTGTAAGAAAGCTGATAATGACCCTGTGGGGAAGAATAGCAAAATAGATGGTGACTTAGAGAAATACCTGGAGAGCAAGTAATGCCATTTTTACAGTGCAATTTGAGATGTCTGTAGAGAGTGATTTGGTTCTTACAGTGATTCAGGCTGCTGTCCCCAAGAGTGGCATTGCACTGCATTAGCACATCCAGGAAAATCTGTAGCCTGGTGGCCAAACCTAGCTCATATATCAAAGACATCCCAGGCTGATTTTTCATCTCTGAAAACAAGATAACAAGCCTGTAATTATCCTCATTTCCCTGTCGCATCACAAGAGCAAAGATTCCCAAGTGAAGTAAATATCAATGTTTTGGAGGCTGCTGCAGCTTGTTCCTGTGGCACAGGGTGAGGAACAGAGCAAGGTTCCCCAGCTCCAGAGCCTTCCAAAGGCACTGGGAAGTGTCTGTGGCACTCCTGAAGTGGCAATCAGAAAAACAAACTGAGCCAAAGGAATGGAAGGAGTGGAGGAGAAGTACTGATGTGTTCCTCTGATTTTTAGGGGCATGTTAAAAGCAAAACAAAGAGGATATGTTTTCTCTGTCATTGCCAGGGACTGCAGGTATTCTAGGGGAAGAAGCTCCTGGTATGACTCACAGGAAAAAGGGAATCTAAATCAGGAGAGCAATACCTGAAGACACAGAGGCAAGACAAAGTGCACTCCTGAAGGGCAACATCTATTTTCCAATTTTCGCAGCCTGCACCTCTCAAAGGTCTGGCTTGGTTTCTTTTTCTTTCCTTTTTGTTTCCACCACCACTTCCAAATGGTTTCTGTGCTCAGCTCTGGCTCAGGGCACATACAAAACAAATGCAAATCAAGGAACATTTTCTCGGCTTGTTGCTGACAGTTTGCAGCTCAGAAACGTCTGAAGCATCCTAAGGGGTTTGTTTGTTTGTGGCAATGAGTTTTGTTGTACTAGGACACCACACCAGCTGTGGGTACCCACACATCCAAAGGGCACAAACACCACTAGCCTCCAATCAGGCCCTTCTAGGATGAGCTACAAAAAATTCACCTAGTAATTCTTACATCAAGGCCTAAGTCGTGTGGAAGGGTATTCCTAACAGAAAGGTTGATCCATCAATAATGACACTATGGAACTATGCCTGAAGTACTTTGATTCCCTTTATAAATTACATGTTTCACATCATGGAGGCAACCATGACAACAAACCCATGGGAAAAGCAGAGAATCTCCTGTCACTAAAGAGAATCACAGAATCATAAAATTTAAGGGTTGGAATGGACCTTAGAGCTCATCCAGCCCCAACCCCTGCCCTGGGCAGGGACACCTCCTCACTAGATCAGGTTGCTCAAGGCCTTGAACACCACCAGGGTTGGGGCAGCCACAGCCGCCCTGGGCAACCTGTGCCAGTGTCTCACCACCCTCACAGGGAAAATATTCTTCTCAAATTCAGCCTAGACTTTCCCCCCTTCAGTCTGAACCCATTACCCCAATCATTACATCTCTCTCTGACTTCAAAATTTGATGGAGAACTAACAGAAAGGCCCCATGGAAAACTTTCATCCAAGCTGTCCTTCAAAGTTCTCTTTTTTTTTCCTGCCCTAAGGAAAATGAAGCCTTAAATTCATAGTAGGTGTTTATTCAAAGGACATAAAATGAATACACAATTCCAATTATTGCTTTGCCTCCTGCCTATTTTTCAGTCATTATTGGATTGAAATAATTAAAATATAGCAACATATTCCTTATGAATTCATATAGAGGTTACAATAAAAATTACTTCAGTAATAGATATATGCAATTCTTTTCTATGCTGAAAACTCATTGATGGGATTATGGCTTTGTCTTTTCACTGAGTTTTTTAACTGCCTTTCTAGGCTCTTTCTGGCCTGTGGTCATGTCATTTCAAGGTGGAACTTCAGGGTTTCCCAATTTGCTCTGTCTTGTCTGTTCTGCAGCTACAAGCTAATGGTTTATTTCAAGAATATGACAAGCCAGATAATCACAGATCTACAAGAGAAGGAGAGAACATTTTTGGAAGAAAAACAGAGCCTTAGGAAATGGAAAGAGATCAGGAGAGAAAATATTGAGTCATTATGGGAAAAAAACCAGGGAGATGATCACAACCTTCCAAGACAAGAACAAGGTTGCCTGGGAAAAGAAAAAAAAAAAACCAAACATGAGACAGGAATCAACAGACTTTGATTCAAGAGTTTGCTGTTAACAGGGAAAAGAGTTAATTCCTAAGTATGATCACTCAATGTCATGTCCCTTCCACATTGCAATTCTTCAGCTGTTACCTGTCCATGATGTTTAGCCAAACAAATGCAAGTTCCTGAAGTCATTACAAAAAATGGCATCTCATAACCAAAACAAAACTTCAGTGGAGGTTTGTCAGTAGGAGAAACTGAACTGATGCTCACCCAAAAACATGAGTTTTCAAAATGAGTCCAAAAGTGACTTATCTCAGGGAGACATTTGTTACTGGAGAAACTGCCTGTTGCACATATTTCTGGATCATGAGGACATCATTAACATGATTAAAGAAAACCTTCCTCTCCCTCAAATGTGTTTAGCAGAGAATTTCTCATACCAGTCCCAACGCCTACTCTGACTGTGCTACTTCCTAAGGACATGGCTCTAACCTTCAGCTCAAGACTGCAGCTTTTGTAGAATATCAGCCAAAGCAAAGTGAATATTTTTGTTTTCAGATTCTAAACTGTTTACTACGTGGACAAGAAGAATAAAGCCCAAAGGAATGAGATAGTGGTGGGTGTTTCATTAGTGCTGAACAAGAGCAAGGAGAGCAGATGTGATGTCTGACAGAGGAAGATGGTTTGATAGAGAGAACTATCAGCTAGACAGGAACTTGGAGCCAGAAACAAGGCCAGATGTAAACAAGGCTGCAGGAATTGCCCTGTAGAACAATAATACACAAAAAAGGGACATTTAGCAAACGATACACAGGACGTGACTTCTGATTTGACAGGCAATCAGGAAACAAAACAATTTAATTTTTCAGACATGTTGTGAGTCAAGTTGAGAACTGTGAACTCATCTGTGTAGGAGAGGAAGCTGAGAGAGCTGAGGGACGAGTGGGATCACTTCTTTGCTTGGGGAACTGCCTTCTGGATATTCCAGGCTGACACATTTTGTTTTGACATATTCTGTCATTTTTCGCCACTTGTATCATGTTACATTGTCTCCTGGACTGTAATTAAGTTTGACAGAGGAAAACAGACCAGCTGAGACTTAACATGATGTGGCAGTTAATAGATATGCATATTTGTCAATGGTTTTGCTAGATAAACTTCACTGACAATAGACTGTAGAAAGGACAAAGGCAAAATGATAAGTTCTCTCCCATGAAGAGAAATAGGATAAGTAGCTGAAGTTGTGGAACCCTCTTGAGTCTCCACGTTCTCACACACCAGAGGGACAGGTGCTGCTGTTGGATTCAGGGCACAAACTCTTCTTAATTACCAGAGGGACAGGTGCTGCTGTTGGACTCAGGGCACAAGCTCTTCTTAACTGTACTCTACAGACTTGATTCATCGTTCCCATGGAAGAGACAAAGGCAAGTAAAGCTGTAGAGCTTTATTCCCTTCACCTCTTGCAAGCTGATGCCCCTAATGTGCAGCACCAGAGAAGCCATCAACTGTATGCAAGTACTTCCCTCCCCCAGGAGGGAAAGGAATCTCTGCCATGTAACTCCCCATGCCTTAATGACTGCCCAGCCAGCTCCATCCACCTCCCACCCAGAGGATCACCTGCCCCAGGAAGTGCTCCAGAACAGACCTCAGTCTGCAGATGCAGCATTCCTGGCTGCTCTGCTGTGCCCACTGTGCCCAGTCTGCTCCCACCCCAGTGTGAGCTGCAGCAGGTCCCAGCAGGTCCCTTCAGGAGCTGAGAGGTGAAGAGTGTTGTGCTGACATCCATCCCAACAGGGCTGGAGACTCAGCATCAAGGCAGATAGAAACAGGTCTCAAAGCACAGACCAGTAGAGGAATTCTTGGTTTGGATAGGACAAGGAGGAATTCCAAGTAACACCATTGCTTAGCTCAGAAGTTCAGAGAGAATGGTCCACAGAAAGCTCATCTGCAGTGGTTTGGCTCAGCTCCATAAACTTTGATAGCACATGGCTAATTTACTCAGTCCCAGAGGAAATCTCACTCCATGCCCTTCTAGGAAACTGATGATGAAAACAGTTTTTCTAAGTCTGCTCAGTAACATTCCTCACTTAAGTAGGACAGTAATTAAATCCAGCATACAACCCATTAACTGCAGCCAAGAGGGACATTCCAAGTCCCTCTCATAGGAGAGCCACACTGACCACTGAGATGGGCCTGCAGCAATCTGGACACGAGCAAGATACCGAGGCATAAGTTTCTTCAGCTCTTCCCTACTTTTCCTAGGAGCTGATTATGTAGATATTATAAACTGAAGGTATCTCTTACAGTGAAATTGTTCTACTAGAAAAAGAGCTTTTCCCTTCTCTGAATGGATTAGTGCTTTAATCTCCCTCAACTCTTGACCTCCATTCAGGTTTACATGCTCCTAAGTGCTTCACAGCACAGCAGGATGCAGCAGGTAGCAGGGGGTTAATAGGGAACCCTGAAAAGTTGTGTTTAGGTTGCAGTCAGGGGTGGAAATCACTCCAACTTGTTTGCTTGAAACATACAAAACTAGACAGATTCAAAAAACACTTTAGATTCAAAAAACACTTTCTATCAGGTTCTATCATTACATCATCATCCTGTTGCTTTCACAACCAGTACTGGGCACATCCTATGAGAAGCTGAAATGCTCCTAGAAGATGCTAAACATTCTTGGCTTTGATGCCAATGGGAGCTCTGCAGAGCTGGTGCTTGGTCCTGCACACCATAAAAGCAGAATCAGAAGTGACAGTGTCATAACAAAGTCACTTTTATACAACTTCATTTCTGCTGCAGAATTAAACCGGTATAGTTTAAGTTTTAAAACAGTTTAAAATGAGCCACAGTAATTTTGCTATAAACATTTGTGCTTCGGTGCTAATTGCTTCCACTATAAACACTGCACAGCAGCTTCTCCTCTTGTGCCACTCCAGGGAATACATAGAGTTGCACTAGGGATAAATTATATTTCACTACCTGTGCATGGCCAAAAAAACCTCCTCTTTATTACTGTGGAGTGATTAAAAATGGTCCCATCTGCATCATTGCTGTCTTGAAGCAAAAAGGAGCAGAGGGAAGGTAGTATAGGTGAGATGCAGTTAGATCAACACTGCAAAATTCTTGTCCAAGTATTGCCCTGGTAATACAAGGTATGGACTTTACAGCACTGATCTACCCCTGGACCAAATCTGTCCAGGAGTGATACATGCAAAATTCTTGTCCAAGTATTGCCCTGGTAATACAAGGTATGGACTTTACAGCACTGATCTACCCCTGGACCAAATCTGTCTGACACATAGCAGAGCTTCTTTTAAAAGCTGTTTATCTGACACCTAATAGAGCTGTTTGAAATTTGTTATGGAGATGTATGAAGAAACATTGTGCCTTATCCCACACTGAGCTGTACTTACAGACCATCTCGATGGAATTTGTCATAAATTTAGGCCATAAACAGTTTCCCTTGGTTATTTTCCTTCACATTGTGCTTCCACTGAGAAGCTCAGCACAGATCTCTGCTGCTGTGTGCAGTGAATGAGTCTTGAAGCCTTCTGGGTTCATTATTCTCCTTTCTCTATCTCTGCTTCTGGGATTTCCTTAGTCCCTAACACACCTTCCTTGGGTTCCACACACTTTCTTGTCTCTCCCTCACTATTCCCTTTCCATCTCTCCCTCTTTCCAGCCTTTTTGCCTGCGTATTCCTTTACATCTTTTTCTCTCACACCCCTGATTTTCACAGTCCCCTGTGCAGACCCAGAGCCTGCTCTGCTCTCAGTGTCCTCTGACATCTGCAGCCCACGGGACAGATCTGTCTCCCAGGCAGGAGCAGAGTTCCAGTCTGCTCCTCTCCAAGGGCCTTTGCAGCAGGTGTTTTTCTTGCAGCTACTGCCAAATCTGTCAGAGAGGCATCTCCATCCAGCTGTTCTGGGACCAGCACAGCTGATCTTTGCCAAGATGCATGTCCTGACTTAGCCATACCTTGAATTTTGAAGCTAGGCAGAACCTTGCAGTAGGAGCAGCTCCTCTTAGGACACAGCTCTGCTATCCCCCTAGCCATGATTTTTTTCCTCTTGTAATGCCTTGACTCCAGACACCTGTGAGAGGAGATGGTCCTCGTCTGGCTTACACCATTTCTGATGGAACAATTCCTCTATGCTATACATGCCAGGCCATCCAGTGCAGAATTAGTTCTACTCATATTCCAGCCTAAATTGGGAACCACAACACCATCTAATCAGAGCTCAAACGAAGGTGTGAGCAGAGACAGGCAAAGCACTCACATGGATACCATTCCCAACCATCTACTTCTGAAAG
>NW_008677615.1:39380-64623 GCF_000695815.1 Acanthisitta chloris | reverse complement strand
TGGCACACATGCAATTCCATTCTGACATGAGTGTACGTCAGAAATACAGCCCTTTAGGACTTCAAATGGAGCTCTTTTTATTCCCTATTGAAAGACTTTTCTCCTAGGCCTACTCTAGTCTAAAGACTCAAATTGGACATAAATGACCTGCAGTAGGACCAAAGGGTCCTAAATTGGCTTTCAATAAGTAAGAATTAAGTCTGGAGTGTTTAAAATAAATGCTCATCTAAGCACAGTTTTAGTTAGCAGTGATTCTACATTCATTAATCAACCTATTCAGCTTCCAGTTTAGGCACATTAAAGAAGTTCTTCTGAAGATGAAATTGGCCTGTAATCTGTTTATAATCCCTTTTAAGTTCCTTTTGTGCTCATTTTACCTTTTCATTCTACTTGCCTGGTATTCTGAAAATTTAGGGGCTAGAATTAATGAGGCCTGTCCCCCAGGGCTTCAAATGATTGCAAAGCCAACACCTCCTGCCAAGGTTAGAGATGAAAAATGAAAACAACTCCATTGTATTTTGCCTTCAGAGCCCTTTTTTGCCTGCCTGGGTTGCTGTAGTTCCCTCCTGTATAACAAGGGACTTGCTGCATTCTCATTAGGAACCTCCAGCTTTGTTAGCTGTAACGTTATATTATTTCATGCACTGTTTGGGTAATAGGGAAATGAAGGAGAGAAGAAGTATGTAATATTTTGTGTTGCCCTCTCTAGCAATTATTTAAATGGGAAACTCAGTTAGTTGAGCACTTTTAAATATTACATAAGCTCTGTATCTGTTGGTTCTGGAATGTGTCTACATTTTCTTTCTGTAATATGGAGCACACACATTTCCCTTGGGGCAGAGAGGATTTAGCTCGGCCAGTTCCCTTCCTATAGTGTGTGTTTTGCATCCTTCATGATGAATAAATTAAGAAGGTCACATCCTGAGCCAGGACTCACTTATGGCCAAGAGCAAATCCATTCTTGCTGGTGACAGATAAAGAAGGAGGTTATTATAATTTACTGCAAAGTTTCCAACTGGAAAATCTCTTCAAACTTTGATGATGCCACACAGGGGCAGCGTTTTGCTCCTCTTTGGCAGTTAGTTCCCTAGAGTCTGATTCCATCTCTGGTGGAGGTTTTCTCTAGCTTCCAGAAATCATAAAGCAACCTGATCTAGAGAGGAGGTGTCCCTGCTCAGGGCAGGGGTTGGGACTAGACTATCTGTAAGGTCCATTCCAACCCCTAAATTCTATGATTCTTTGATCAAGCCCAGGAAGGAGTTCTAACTTTCCAGATTGTCTTCTCCTAGCAACAATGCAGCAGGTTTCTTTTGCAGTGAGAACAGAACTCCTTATTCACAGTGACAGTGTCTAATCTATTGCCTTTGTCACAAAAAAAAGTATCAATGTTAACACTGTGCTGAAGTCCTGATTTTCATAATTCAGCACAAGATTTATAAGCCTAAGACCAGCAGACATTAAAAAATATCCTGCACAAAATCTGTCCCTATTCAATTCTCCTTCTACGACCCAAAATATATAGCACTGATTTTATCACATCGTTAAATTAGTGCCACAAATTTTTATAGCTTGTTCCAGTGACATTTTAAAAGATTTTTTTAGTAGTATGGCAAATAATTGAAAGCTTTGCTTATTATATGGCTTTTTACAGAGCCTTTATCATTGCAGTGATTTACCATTTAAAGCTTTACAGCTGCAGTCTATGGAGCAGTTGAAGTCCCATGGTGCTCACAACACTCACTCCAGCACCAAACCACCTTACTCCACAGCCAGAGCACTGGCTCACCTGGACAGCAGCATTTCAGCTGGAAGCAGATGATGTGTAGAGAGCAGAAAACACAGAGGGGTTGATTTTATATAGTGCAAGTAAATAAAAATTGCTGCTCTGTGTTTAAGCATTTCTATAAATGTTCTCCCTGTTTCTCCAGGCTTAGCTGCTCCTTTGCAGAGTTGCAGACACTTCTGTAAACTTTGGCTTATTTGAGGTTCAAATTCTCTTTGTATGGCACATACCTCTTGCAAAACATGAGTGCAGTGAACCTGCAAAGCAGTCAGGACCTCAGCATCTCTGTGCTGCATCCCACTGACTGCTGGGCACGATTTGCTGACACTTTGCCAGCTCTCCTGGCTCTGCTTCCCCCAGCACAGGAAGATCTTCAGAAATTAACTCTGGTTTTGGCAAATACCTATGGTCCTGTTTCTGAACAAGCACTTTTTTTGCAAGCAGAAGAGAGGTGGGTTCCTTTCCCCCTCCTGGAAGCTGTCCCAGTGCTCTGACTGCCCTGCAGCCGGAGCGAGGCAGCTCATCACCCTCTGTGTTCACACACTGGCACCAGAGGGAAAAGGGAGTCAAAAACCAGTGAATTCATACACCCAATCTCCAGTCCTAACTGTATTACCCTATAAGGTTTGTGAAGAGCTCTCAATAGCCTTCTATATCCTTAAATACTGAAAATACAGATTTTAAGTGACAGCCTGATGGCTGCTCTGTGCTTCCAGCACTGCCTGTGGGTCTCAACCTGCATCTCCCCTACTGTCCTTCCCTGCAACACCCACTCTGTGATTCTCCTCTATGGATGGCACTGTTTTTGACAAATTTCCCATTCTTACTCTTCATACAGATCATAGAATCACAAATTCAAGCAGGTTGGAAAAGACCTCCAAGATCATCAAGTCCAACCCTACCGTGGTCACTAGCCCATGGCACTAAGTGCCACATCCAGTCTCAGCTTGAAAACCTCCAGGGATGGTGAATCCACCACCTCCCTGGGCAGCACATTCCAGTGCCTGAGCACTCTCTCTGTAAAAAATCTCCTTCTAATATCCAACCTAAACCTCCCCTGGCAGAGACATAGAGATGTGCTGTCCCAGGCACCAACACTGCCCTGTCTGTGGGGATGGCAGAATCTCCCAGACACCTGGCAGAAAAGCAGAACAGGGAAACACAAGGAAACTCAGACATTCTACACCAACCCTAGTACAGCCTTCCAGCTGCAGCTAGCAGTGGTTCCCTTCAGTTACAGGAATTCAGGACTCTTTGAACCACTGTGAGCCTCTGGTGAGATGTCATGGCAATCTGGGTCTCCAGCCTTTCAAGGCCACTCCTGCACAACACCTTGTGAGACTGAGGCTGGGTTTGATCCACACAGCTCTGCAGGCACAGGACTTGAGAAGAAAACCCAGGTTCTTGCTGGGTTTTAGTTATGTGTGGGCTGGAGCATTTACTCACTGCATTGTGGCAGGGAAGCAACAGAACTCCTGAGCTTAGAGCAGAGCATGCAAATAACTTATGGTACTTGTGGCAAAAAGAGAAGATGATACAGCAGAAGGTTCTCAGAACTTCATTATCTATGCTGTGCATTTTATTCAGTAATTTGAAAGTGGGTTTTTCTCCATTATGGCAAGTTAGAGAAAAACAAGTACCAGGTATGCTACATCTAGTACTTGTCTGCATGTCACTCTGCAAGTTTTGGAATGGCTCTGCCTCCAGTGCAGATCTGCATCTCCCACAGTAAGCCAACACCCAGGAATAAAACTCTCTTCCCCATACAGTCTGGTGCCATCATTTTCAGCAGGCAGGAATGGGCAGTATGCACCATACATTTCTCTTTTGAAGATAAATGGCAATAATGTTGTTTTTTGAATTCCCAATTTAAAGAAAAATAGTCGAGCACAGAGTTTAGCATGATTATGCTCAGAATGCAGAGCCTTGAGCTGCTGTTAGAAGTCTAGAGGCTTTTCAGAGCTGAGCTCCCATTATTTCCTGTCTTCCAGACGAATCTAACAGCTTTAGACTTCCTTGAAAAATTCAAAAATCTGCAATACTTATTGCTCGTCAGATGGTGGTTGGCAGCACTCTGACTTTCATGATCATCTGAATTTAAGATTTCATAATTTGATTTCCTACCCAGGGGTCTGCCATCAAATCACATCTGCTAATAGACACACCAAATGCCTAATAACAACCCCATCTGCTTTTATAGGCAGAGAGAGGACACTGACGACCTAATGCTGTAAACACTTTGAGTAAATGAAATATGAAAGAGGAATCACATTTCTAGACTTTTTTTTACCTAGATATATTCTTTTCATTCAGGTTAAAGAAGAGGATGATACAGTCCTGTCAGATCTTCTCTCAGAAAATGAGGCAAAAGTCTATTATTTCAGAAATGCTACAGGTAAAAAAGTAACATTCAAAAAGTCCAGATTAAATCCCTTTGATTTGTGTAGTTGGGGTTTTTGGTTTGGGGCCTTGGCCTATGTGACTGTATAACCAGCAGGATTTGGAAGCTCCTGGCTCGATAAAATGGCATGTCCTTTTTATTTATGGTTAGAATTTTTGAAAGGAAGGATCACACAATCAGCTTTATGACTCTCTCCACTGCTTCTGAAAACAACTGCCATAGGCAATTCTGTCAAAATCAGGAATTTTTCGTTTCTGAGGGAAATAGAGAGCTGTTCCCTTCAGACTGAATGATGTGACTTGTGTTAGAAAACCTCAAAGTTTTACACATCCAGGAGACTTAGCAAAAGCCATGGCACATACTTGTGCAGCCAGCCCAGCCCTCTGCTAGAGCAGCACCAGGCACAAAACTGAACTAAAGCACCTTGGTCTCAGTCAAACAACTTTTTTTTTTTTTTAGGGAATAATTTTTTCATCTCCTTGGAGAGAAGGAATTCTCTCTGCTGGAAAATGCATATACTTATTTTGTATGGAACAGTATATTCCCTGGTTACCTTTGAAGTGGCATAATGTTCATTTTTTCTCTCTTTTTACTCAAACTGCCTTGTCTTCCCAAAACTGGAGCCACTGTTCCCTTGAGGTAGCACTGCCTGGAGAGTGAGACATGCCCTTTCTTCACCTTGCCTGAGCTGATCCAATGAGATGTTGACTTCCCAGTTACAACTTGTATCTCTGGGAGTTAGGACCACACAGCATTTTGTGGATTGTGCCTCCCTGACAAAGCCTACCTTCCAAAGAATACACAACATCAAAACTGGAGATGACAAGCTACTGGTAAAGGAAATTTCAAGATATTTAGCCTCACAAGATTCCACTCACACAACGCTGAGAGCTGCAGGACATCACACCCAGGAGTGTTTTGCTGCTGCCAGTGCTGCAGTGTGATAGCAGAGTGGACAGTAGGAGGTAGTCCCACTTTAAAAGAAGACAAGCAAACCCATCAAACAACACCACAGTACAGCAAACACCCTCCATTCTCACAGTGAAAATATCTGCTAACACAGACAGGTTTCCATGTTACACAGGAGGCACCAAGCAGTGCAGATAAAGGGTGTTTTATCATTTTCCAGAGCAATGACTTCAGAGGCAACGAAAAGAGTTTCACATAAAAGCAAAAACTCATCTGTGTGCGTTTCTTGGGGGTGAGGCAAAACATCTTAATTTTCATCTGGTTTTGGACCACAGCACTTTAAACCACTGAAAGACACAGAGGAAGTGGAGGAGGCTTATAAAAGGCAGATAAAAACAAAGCAGCCACTCAATCCACGTGAAGAGAAATTGGCAGGAAGATTCCTTTGAGCTCCTTTGCAACACTCACTCATGCAAGGTTGTCTCTTGATCTTGGACAAACTGGGGTTTGGAGCTCCTGGGCTTTCTGATATGAAGGTAGGTAGCAAGAGCAATATAAAGAGAAAATAAACTGTCTTGTGGTTTCTATTTATCTGTCTCTCACGAACTCAAATACCTGTCAGACTGTTGAGCAGAACTCTGCAGTGGGTGGTTTCCTCAGCAGTGGCACCATGGAGTGTTTCGCTGTGTCACAGCCTCTCTAGGGCCCAAGAAGCTCCAAGCTACAGTTTGTATAATTCTGTACCACCCCTGGAGGAGTAGTCCATTTTCCCTGCTCCTATTCACCCTTCACATTTCAGTGGGTAAAGGTCCCAAATTACTGAGTCTTGTTGCCTGTGGTTACTCCCAGCACTTCTTTTCTTAGGCACCTTCGAGTGGAAAAGTTGCACAAACTCTGCTGTGCTCAGTTATCAGTGTGTAGATAGATCTGCTCTCGCTCTGCTGAATATATTGCAGACTTTGTCTTCCTTTTTCAATCTAAATTTAATGCGTCGTGGGATTAAAGGTATTTCACCTATCATTTCCTGATCTTTGTGCCTTGTCCTAGTTTGACCTCAGCTGGCAACCAAACCCCACCAAGTCACTCCATCACTCTCCCTGGGTGGGACAGGGACAGAATCAGAAGGGTGAAAAGCAAGAAAGCTCATGGATTGAGACAGGAAGAGTTTATTATTATTATTTGATTTCAATTATTAAATTGTGAGGGTCAAGGCACTGAAAATACTCAGATTATTAATTACAAGTTCTGCTGCTTTCCCAAGCTTTCCTTGGGACAGAACTTGCACCCCAACCCATCCCCCTGTGGTTTGGCTTTGGTTGTGGATTTTTGGCCATTCTTAGACTCTGATTTATGTGAAGGGAGGTTTGCTGTTACATTCCATTACATCACCATGCCAGGTAGAAAATCACAACATTCCTTATGGTTCACTGTTGTGTTAGTTGGCAGGTTTGGTTTGGATTTGAGAGACAGCTAAGGTAGTGCTTTGCACAAACCAAGCTGAATCTCTGCAGCTACAGCACTGAAAGGTGTGTGATGTGTGCAGGAATTACAACTGGTGCTGTGGCCCCAGCAGTTAGCAGGAGGGAAGAAGAAAGGTAAAATTCAGGTTCACTACAGCGAAAGAAACACCCACTGAAATACTGACTGGTAACAGTGCAGCAGGTCAGGCAACAAAAAAGGTTAGATCATAAACCAACAGAACTCCCTGAAAAATAAAAATTGCATTCGTCTTCTTTTGACCTTAGGATGTGAGATGCTTGAGAATGTGAAACTCCAATCTCTTGGAGTAGATAAAGTGTTCTGATGAACAGTGTGTGCTCAGCCTCCTGCCAGATGGGATTACTTGTTTCTCCTCTGTTTAAACTACATGTGCAACCTCTGCAGCCTCTCTGTTTGCAGAGGGATTTTAAAAACTGCTTTATTCTAAAACAGCTGCATCTGCTCCAGAGAGGTACTTGATATTCTTTGCCACTCAGACACCAGGTAAAGATCTGGCGTAGAGTAACTACCTGAGAATTCCCTGTCTGTTTTTTAGTGATTGAGAATATCACTTGATCAAGGAAATTATCCCTTCTAGGAAACTCCCTGGCAAAGGAACTGCGAGGAAACCAACAGTTTGGAAGAACTTCTCTGCTTTTTGCCCCATCCTGTTACAACTAAGACATCATACCTTGACCTGGGAGTGTTACAGTAGACAATTAAATCTGAAAATTGTGTGTCAGATGCAGCTCAGTGGCACTGACAGTTTGCACCACTGAACCACCCTCAGATTGCAATACCACTCTCAATCTCTATTGCCCTGTAAACCCTGCCCCAAAGCCTTTCACAGGGACAGTGGCTCTGTGCATTTTATCAATGTTTATCAATGTTTCTGGGGATCAGCCACCACACTCTGGGCTCAAGAACTGAGCCCCTTCAGTGCTGCAAGGGCACATTGCTCTCCCATTAGAAATCTCAAGCTTATGCCTCCTGTAGCATCTCAAACTATCCACATCATGCAGCATCTTAGCAGTCTAGGTCTTTTACCTCCAAGGCCTCCACTGGGAAGGCCAATAAACATGGAGATATGTGGCCTCAGTGGGTCTGCAGCAGTAATGTAGGAGATTCCTGATGTGCTTGATATACTGCACCCCACTGGTATTGGAGCTATTCAACTGGAAAGTCATAAAATAACAGAAAATAAAGTGCTGGAGCAGTGCAGCATCTTAGCAGTCTAGGTCTTTTACCTCCAAGGCCTCCACTGGGAAGGCCAATAAACATGGAGATATGTGGCCTCAGTGGGTCTGCAGCAGTAATGTAGGAGATTCCTGATGTGCTTGATATACTGCACCCCACTGGTATTGGAGCTATTCAACTGGAAAGTCATAAAATAACAGAAAATAAAGTGCTGGAGCAGAAGTGATTCAGTCATTAGCACCGACTCAGGCACACTGGTATTGGAGCTATTCAACTGGAAAGTCATAAAATAACAGAAAATAAAGTGCTGGAGCAGAAGTGATTCAGTCATTAGCACCACAGAGACTCAGGCATTAAGTCTCTCCCACCAAGAGGCAGCAGAGCTGTCCCAGTGAGTGCCTGGACACGCAGAGACCCAACAGTCCTGTGGGTTCTGTCTGGGGCCTTGACACATGTCAGTGAGATGTACATAAATCACAGGGATTTGCCACAAAGTTGATTTAGGATGTGAAACCACGTTGTCATTTTGTCCCAGGCACCACTGGGTGGTTGATTTTAGGAACCTCCATGCCCCAGATGTAGGTTCCAGAGAAGGCACCTACAGTGTGTTCATAGTACAAAAATAACTTTGATTTCTCCTAACAGCTTGGTAAGAATTCCTCAGTGCTCTGGGACCAGGGCTATAACACACCTGAGCTCGTGCACAGCACAGAGCTCTCCTCCAGTGGAATCATTTCACCTAGCAACACTCAACCAGCTCTGCTCACAGATCGGAACGTGGAAGGCAGCAATGAGAGCATTCATTGCCATGAAGAAACGTCAGCTTAGGGAGATGAGAATCAGGGCCCTTAAGAAAAAAAAAACCACAATTCATCATCACCTTGCAGTTACTTTGCTATTTTGTTCTAACACAAAGGTTTGCAAAATACTAAATAAATCAAAATGAGAAATCATTGCTGTGATGACAACACAAGAGCAATGACAAATTGAGCCCAAGCCTGAGGGGGAGAGACTTAAGGAAAGATAGGAAGCATTGAAGCAATGAGGAAAACTGGAGGAGTAGAGAGTCCACGTAGGAGCCACAGGAGTAAAGAAGGTTTTATAGCAGGAGAGAGAGATCTCTGAGCCTCTCACCATCCTTCACTTCATACAGCTTTGTTTATCATAGCATCTTTCTTTCCTAAGGCTGACTCTTAAGACTTTGATTTATATTTCAGAGTTAATTCTTTTTTCTGACCTTGAAATGTAAGAGAAAAAAGGTACTGGAAAGATTTTCAAAACAACTGTGGGGAAGCTGTGAGGTAGTCTTTGCTTACCTCCTCCAAGGCTGGAGGTATTTCAGGCTCAAAAGGCAGCACAAACAGGAGATATTCCAGACTCAATCTGCCTTGCCATTCTGGTTGGTGCAAGACATTGCTCTTTGCTGGCTGGTTGAGAAAAGCAATGGCACAGGAGCAAAATGCCTACACAGTTAGCACAGGAACTCAAACCCATGTGTTCAGGCACCAAAATATTAGCTGCAGGGCAGCACAGGTTAAGTGTGCTCCCAGTCCCTGTGAAGTGTCTCGAGCTACATGGAACCAATCTCACTTAGGACTCTCTCAAAGACCCTCAGTGGTTACTGGAAGTAATAATTTCAATGAGTATGGGTCAGGATTTAATTTCATCCTATTTTAGTAATAAAAAAAAGTCAAATGCAGCCTTAAGCAGTCAAGGGGGAAAAAAAAAGTCACAACTGAGAACTTTGCTGAGATTGTTCTCTCTTTCACTGATTCTGAGTGAAAGCCTGTGAGATCCCCTCTTAGATCCTACAAGGCTGTTTCCAGAATTCTCCCTTCTCCCTCTTAAATACCAATCCAAGATCTGAAGATCAACTTTTTTTTAAAAAAAAAATAGTCTGCCAAAAAAGAAATTAAATGGTAGTTTTAATTTCTGGCAAGAAAACCTGTACTTTTTTTCCCCCCAAGTTTAATGTGAATGAGAGATGAAATCACACTCCCTTTCATAAACAATCCAACATGATTTCTTTTCCTTTTTATGCCTTTTGTCAGCAGTGCCAACTTTTTTGAGGTGCTGTTAAACGCAGTCATGGCAAATGGAGCTAAAACAGGTCTGCTCCTGTTCTCTCAGCACCCCATAAATCGCCTGGATGGTGAAAGAGCAGCACCAAGGCTGCAGTGCTGACACCCTCCTGGTGGAGATGGGGAGGTCATGTCCCCAGAGCCAAGAGCAGGCTCAGCCACACCAAGGATACATCAGCCAGATGAAAGCTGTCACCTACCCACGTGGCAGACACAGAGACCTGCAGTTAATCATCTGCATTACTGCAGTGCCCGAAAACCTCAGACCTGAACCCAAATTCCATTCTGCAAAGTGACAAATAAGTAGAGAACATAAAAAGGGCTCAGTGAGGCAAGTACTAAAGGCTGTTGTGGGACAGACAGGGGACAGAAGTCAGGCAGACAGGAGAGGAGATCTGTGCAGGTCTGTGGGACTGCAGCCCTCAGCACACCACTGCCCACTCACTGCCCAGTGCCAGGGGAAGACTTTTATGGATGAGCCAAAGAAGAAACTGGGAGATGGGCTTGGCTAGAGAGCTCCTGCTGAGTGCAGGAAACCTCCAAGGTACATCTCTCAGCATTCAGTAGGTGCACAATTCAGAGTTTCAGCAGGGCCCAGGTGAGAGCTGGTAATTAAAGAGGAAGAAGAAGGACAAGAAGGAGGAGAGGAGAGCAGAGCCACGAGCAGTGCTGCAAGTGAGAACAGCCCACTTAATCCTGCATGACTGGGAAGAGAAGCAGTAAAAGAACACAGAGTCCTCCAAGGTACATCTCTCAGCATTCAGTAGGTGCACAATTCAGAGTTTCAGCAGGGCCCAGGTGAGAGCTGGTAATTAAAGAGGAAGAAGAAGGACAAGAAGGAGGAGAGGAGAGCAGAGCCACGAGCAGTGCTGCAAGTGAGAACAGCCCACTTAATCCTGCATGACTGGGAAGAGAAGCAGTAAAAGAACACAGAGTTGGTGATGTGTGAGAACAGCCCACTTAATCCTGCATGGCTGGGAAGGGAAGCAGTGAAAGAACACAGAGCTGGTGATGTGGTCAGGACAGACTATAGGAAATCACCTTTCCAGAGGTTTCCCAACAGGCACAAGGAAGGCAGATCACAGCCACCAAAAGGAGAACAACAGCTGCTGCAGCAATTGAGATGGGGCACAATTAAAACAGCATTTCAGGCCTTGTTTATATGTATGAATGTGGAGAGGGAATAAAGTGTTTTGCAGAAGGAATCAGCAAGATTTAGACATTGGCCAAATAAAAGCATCAAGATAAAAGCCTCAGTGGGGGACAAGACCTCAACCTAACAGACATGATTTTGTCCATCCTGGTCTCTTTTAAATGTAGGCAGGTTTTAAAGACACACACCTATTTTCTCTGTGGCTATAGGTACCTCACTGCTTTTAGCTGTGCAAACAGCTTTCCTGAGCACTCTCCAGACTGTCCCACTCACTCATGCAGCTTGCAATAACCAGGCAGAAGCACAGCATAGTCATAACCAGCCTTTTTCCTCTGCCAAATCCTTGTGTTGCAAAGAAAGAAATTGGTCAGAGGCTGAACCTGTGTGCACCATTCATTGCCATTCGTACCAGCACTTGCCGGCGCAGGTCGGGAATTGCTCCTGGCCCTGCACTGCAGTGAAAAGCAGGCCAAGAATGCCACCCACAGGGGCTCGGGTTTATTGCTGCCGTGGAGCTCAGTGTGGTGGTTTAACCCCAGTCAGCACCAAGAACCAACAGCCTCTCACTCACTCCCCCACCAATGGGATGGGGGAGCGAATTAGAAGGATAAAAGCTAGAAAAACTCATGGGATGAGATAAAGACAGTTTAATAGAGAAAGCAAAAGCTGCACACACAAGCATAGCAAAACAAGGAATTAATTCACTGCTTCCCACAGACAGGAGGTGTTCAGCATCTCCAGGAGAGCAGGAACCATCACGCGTAACGGTTCCTTGGGAAGACAAACACCATCACTCCAGATGTCCCCCCTTCCTCCTTCTTCCTCCCACCTTATATACTGAGCATGATGTGCTATGGTATGGAATATCCCTTGGGTCAGTTTGGGTCACCTGTCCCAGCTGTGTCTCCTCCCAATCTCCCATGCATCCCCAACTCCCTTGCCAGTGTGGCAGTACAGAAAGCAGCAAAGGCCTTGGCTCTGTGTGAGCTCTGCTCAGCAATAACAAAAACATCTCTGCATTATCAACTCTGTGTTCAGCACAAAACCCAAACATAGCCTCATACTAGCCTCTGTGAAGAAAGTTAACTCTACTTCAGCTCAAACCAGCACACTCAGAGAGCTTTCCTGATCCTGCAGTTAGCTGCAATGTGAATTCCAACTGGAGAGGGACACTGAGGTGCCTCTGGGTTCACCCACACTGAGAACTACACCCCCTGAGCCTGCTGGGTCTGCCTGGCTGGGGAGCTTGGGTGTCTTGTGAGGTGGTTTGTTTCCACTACAGATAACTGGGGGGACTAAACAGCTCACAAAAGAGAAACTAAAAATAAAACCCCTCCCATACCAGCGCTCAGCAATGTGAAACCATTTCCAACCATCAATGCCATCCACTTTTTGGATTAAAACCATACAACAAACAGCCTTGCCCAGTGTGCAGCATATTCTGCCTCGTTTTACTCTGCCTTTCCTAGCTCAGAGATCCTTCAGCTGTGAGGACAAGGACTCTAATGGTTTGAGAGTTCTTCTTTACAGAATAAGACAAAAGACATCCAAAATAGGAGTCTTAAGCATGACTGGGGCAGGGAGAGTTCTGCTCACAGATACTCATTCTCTCATTTCCCTTAGCCATGTGTATTAAGAGTCTCAGAATGGAAATAACATCTTCAATAATTATTACCTGAACATTAAAGTAGGATTTTGTGTCTAAGGTCAAAGGGATTAAAGGATATTCTATAGCCTATTCTTTCCTTTTTCTCATAGCCACAGAATTCCAAACTACAGAGACTCCCAGCAAGGCTTGGGATCAGACCACAGGACAGGGAAGGAGGCAATGTTCCCTCATATGTGATCTTTCTCCAAAGCCACCAAGGTGAGCCACTCAGGGGAGATAACACCCTGGCACTCTGCACAGAGTATTGCATCTCATGGCTGGAGTTAATTTACATCTGGCTAAATTCACAGCAGTGAACTGTGAATTCTGTGTGGTGTGTGATGGCTCTGTGTGCCATAAATCCTTCTCTTGTGCCTCAGATCCTTACTAAAGGTCAACTCATCTGAATTCTCTAGGGTTTTCCATCACTACAGACTGAGCCTGCAAACATTGGTGCCCTTCCAGAAAAGCTTGGAGGAGTCAAAAACACAAATGGGCAAATACAGAATTTCATATCACAAGTGTTTTGCTGAGCAATGGACTCGTCCTAGCTGAAGTGTGTTCACCACATGAAGCACAGTTTGTATGTGTTGAGATTATCTTGGATGTTCACATCCACTGAACAGTTTTTAAAAGTCATTAAGGGAAATTCCAAAGTCTATATTATCTCAGGCACAGTATTAATATCATCCTAGTGCACACAGAGCAGTAAGTCCTTGTACATTCATTGCACACATAATCATTTAGCTTATCTTAACTTACTCATTGTACAGAACACACCAGCTGAGCCCAGATCCAAGGTAAATTAGAGAGTAAAGAACATGCAACTGTTCTATTCGAAGCTCTTACTAGACACACTTTATTGATGAAGTTCATCAATACTCTTATTTAAAGACCTGGAGCTCTTGAGGAAACATTGTCATGTTCAAAGCTTGCTATCACTGCTGGCACCAAAGGTGAGAAGTTATTTCTGACACTTCAGCACTCTCTGAAGTTCCCCTGACTTACCCAGTCTTGTGAAAATCAAAAGCATCATCTACTGTCCTTAAATATTTTAAGGAAAAAAAATCACCTTAGGCATCTAAGTAAATGGATTTTTCCCTCATTAATACCTATCTTTAAATACTTACAACCTTATCTTAATTACATAAGAGATGACATACCTACCTCTCACCCTCACAGCCCCGGGGGACAAAGCACATTTAATTTGACACTGGGAGCTGAGAGTGGTTCTGTACCTGGGGCAGTGCTGTCCCTGCTGTCTCCAGCCCACAGGGCACCCAGGGGCAGGAACTGAGCAGAGCAGGAAGCTGAACCTGCCTCTCACACTGAAAACCTCTTTGGAAGAGTAATAGATGGTCATGATTTTCTACAGCTACAACAGAGCAGTGTCTTCAAACCTCTTTGGAAGAGTAATAGATGGTCGTGATTTTCTACAGCTACAGCAGAGCAGTGTCTTCGTTTTTGTCTCTACCCATCACCATCTAACAGCAGCTCCAGATGTTTGGAGCAATTGCACAGCACTCATGACACCAACAACCCAACTGTCCAGCTCAGACAACTCAAGCTGTTCCCCAAACCACCACATTTATCTACATCCCTTTTCATGCACTCATGAAAAGAGAAACCTTGTCCCATTTAAAGCTTCACTGACAACACAAGACCATTCAAACAGTTTTCCATCTCCAGTGCTGCATTTGTTGTCACACTGTTGCCACATAGGATTTCACCAAGCAGATGATAACACATCTCATGATAAATAAGACCAAAACACCTGCCAGGCAAATTCATGGAAATCATCACTCCCAGGCAAGTGTGATAAAAAAGCATCAAGCTAACTTCAGAAACAGTGAGGGATCTGAGCCTCAGTAAAGTTCCTTCCAAGGCCTCAGCTCTCTGGGTGATCCTGAGGACATGTTATCTAACAGCAGGATGAGATGGTGCTGATATCAACCAATGCCCATTTGGTGGCTTTGCTCACATGGTAAGTGAGGAAGTGTCAGCTCAGATGGACTGTTATGTTTGTGCCTCTATCCATCACAACCAGCACTGCTTGCTGACTCGCTCAAGAAAATGTCTTTCACTAGGCAAACAGCAGAGAGGAAATGCTGATTCGTTGGATGGTTTGGGTGATGAGAGAGGCTCAAAGAGTTGGTGACTGGAGAAACTGAAAAGGTTGGTGCATCTGTAGACACATCTAGACCTACTGAATGATGACAGTACTTCTCAAGGGAATGATGTTCTCCCTGATGGTCTCTCCATGGGGAACAACAGCACAGGGTCTCCCTTCCTCCACAGAAAACCTTCCTGCATTTGGCCCTTGATGAGGGTGAGGAGGTGCCACACAAGGCACTACTGATAAATATCCCAGGCCTGGCTGAAAACTTTAACACAGAGCTCTCACCTACTCATATTTTCCATCCTCTGGACAGTCTGCATCCAAACACCAAACCAACACAGAAACCACAACTGCAGGAATTCATAATTCTGCCATGGGACAAGAGAGGGGAAACCCAAGACAGAGTTAAATAGGGTGACCATAGGCTGAATCTCTAAATGTCTTCAGAAAATCCAGCACAGCTGTACCTAGAATTGGACAGTCAGTCATTATGTTTTCACACCCTATACCCACATTTACAGCTCAAATCCTCATATATCCAGAAGAAACACTACATGCAAGGCAAGAACACCAATGTTTCAGTGTGCCACAACACACTGCAGGCTCTGAGACAGTGGGGGCAAAGCTCACAAGACAGAACCAGCATCCTTGGTGTCTGTATGCTAATGTAGGAATTAATAAACCACCAAAATCCTGATTACTTCAGGAAAATGGAGCATAGTGATCCAAAGGGGAAAGATGCAGTGTTTAAATGTGTGTTTTAGCTATCCCTGTTAACAGAAAGGCTGAGGAAACATCAGTGTCATTAGTGATTGCTTTGGAGCAGGAGGAACCACATGGTCTCTCCACTGCCCTGTCTGTGGACACAGGGTTGGTTTATGTAGGGTCTGGGTGTGTTAGTGCTCAACCATCTGAAAAAAAAGCAGTACAGAAATCCCACAGCTTTGGGGCATTGCGTGTCTTTACGGCATTTGCTCAGACAGAGGTTTGTTTCAGCATTTCTTTCAATCTGGGAACACTGACACTCCAGACTTGCAGATGTTCAGTGCCACCTTTGTCACTCCTGTCTAGTCTTACTATTCCTAGAATAGTCTCAAGTCTTATTCAATTTGCTTTCCCTTTTATGAGTCTGAACTTGTCATTTTTACACCAGCTATCTGCCCCCTCTTGTATAACACCACAATTAAACATTTCTGATGTGCAGAGATAAAGCAGTCACTATTTTCACCATGACCCCTCCTTTCCCAAACAAGCTGGTTAATCTTTCCATAGCAAGCATGCCTAATCTCTCCAGGCTCTCTTCAAGGGACTGCGTTATCATGACCCAATTATTCCAAAAAAAAAAAGATAGCTGGGAAATTTTTATCAGGATGATTTGCTCACAGAAAATGCAGTTATCACGAATACGGGAAAGCTTTGGTATCACTCAGAATGGTTTTCTGTTGAGAAAGTTCAGATCAAATATTTCCTCACCTATCAGCTCGATGAGATCTTGTTTGTTGCCCCATTCTGTTCCTAATTGGGTAAGCTCAGAGCTGCATTAACCCGGTGTGCAGGTAATGCCTGGGAATTGTAGGTCATGTATTTCATTTCAGCAGGGCAGAGTTTTCATTTTCTGACTTCTGCTTTGAAATCTCCAGATGAACAAAAGTAAATTTCATTTAATTTCTGGAAGTCGACTGAAGAGGAAAAGAATGAGCTACCCATGCCATTGATCCCTGTACTTCCCCACCATGCTGAGAGCTCCAAGCAGAGGGTGGAATCCAACAGTCTCAGTGTCTGTCCCGGGGAAACAAGGTGTTACTCACTGACAAGCTCCATGGACAGGATTTACAAGATCTCAGCAGAGCTGACTCACTCTAGCTGCTTGGAGATGTTTGAAAGATTTTCAAATTGCAGTGAGTAAATCTGGGATTATTTCTCAGTGTCTCAGTGTTCTGACTTAAAACTAGGCATATTGCAAAAAAAAAAAAAAAAGCACCAATAAAAGCCACAAACAAATAGACACAAGTCATATCACCCTTTCAGATTCCTCTGACATTAATGAATCAGCCTCCTGGAGAGACTAGAAAGTTTGACATAAACCTGTCCAACCTCAAAACAGCATCAGGGTATGTTAAAGACAAACCTTCCCATTTTCAGGAGAGCAGGACAACCTTCTGCAAGAGCCTCAGCTCCACCACTCACCCTGGGACTGCGATGGTCACTCTGTCCATGACAAAGGGATGTTTCATCCAGCTCCTGAGCAATGACCATCCACTCTGCTGAAATGTTATTCCTTTTTATAACGGTGTAAGGGAGGCTGAGAAAGGAGAAGGAATCCAGTGCTGTCACTTTGGAAAGCTTTCATTGTAACCAACCTTACAACGCCTTTTGTTGTTCCACACAAAGAAGGTTTAATCTCTCGGGCCTGGCACATTCCCTCGGGGTTGACTGCAGACAATGGCAGCTTTCACTCTGACCGTGGTGAAAATAGTGTCAAACCCCATTGCGAGGCGCTGGTTTTGCTCTGGGTACAGCTGGGAAATTCTAAAGAGTCAATGACTTCATGAGAGGAGGGGAAAAACAGGATTACTGTGGAAGAGAGTTCATATGTCTCCAATAGGTTCTGAATTCCACCATCGTTAACGTGTGTTTCGCTTTGCTGCTGCAAATACTTGTGCTGTTTGTCGTTTGAATGACTTTTTAACCAAACAAAAATCCTCAAACTACAAGACGAGATTTCCATAACACTTGTTCTTCATAACCTTCCCCAACTCTCCGGATGTGTAGTCTCCAGGCACCCAGGTAAGGAGGGAGGAGGTGGCAGAGGTCTTGGAGCAGAGTCACTGGGCTCTCAGAAGTGCAGAGCTTGTTGTAGAACTGAAACATCAGCTTTTCCTTCTTTATTTCATGTTGGTTTAAAGGGAAGGAAAACAGTTTGTACATAATGTCCTCTTGCCTGAATATTTTCTAAAGCTCAGGCCAAATTCAACGTCTGAGTTTTGGAAAAGGTCGTTAGAAAGTTACAGTGCAAGAAATTCCACTCTACTTCTAAATCTGTGCCAGGTCTACAGACTGAGGAGTGGAAACTCCCCAGAAGGGCTTGGTTTTGTTCACAGAGGTCTAAACAAGTGGTTTCCATTTGGATGACTTCATTGCAATTGGGAGAAGCAAACAGCAAACAAGAAGTGTAGACCTCGACTGAGGCAAGCTCAGGGTGAAGCTACATGTAATGAGATGTGTATGTCCTGTCCCAGGAGCCACAGACACTTCTTCTGTCTAGAGAAGTCCCATGAAACAGCATAAAATCATTCACTTTGTTACACAATTTTCTCTACTCACATCAGCTATGGTTTCCACACTAACAGACATTTCAGATAAACATCAGATTGAATGTCTCTGTCCAACCAAAGCCAAACAAAGTTAAACTTGTGTTTCCAGTCTCTGCTAGAGTGGCATATGAAAGAGCATCATAGAAAAGCAAATGTGCTGAGTTTTGTTACCAGGATTTGTGCAGCTCCTGGTTAGGTTAGTGGAGAGGGTCCCAACAAGTCTGTCATCCTCACAACACTGTCCTGCAGGTCACAGAGAGACTGTGCCACCTGTCTGCCCTGATGGGATATCCTGCACTGGGAACTGCAAACTAGTAGGGTGAGTGTTATATCCTGCACTGGGAACTGCAAACTAGCAGGGCGAGTGTGGCATCAGACAACCCAGGAGCTGAAGGGTTTTGGCATAAACTGGTCAGGAAACATTTCTGCATGTCACACAGGGTGTCAAAGCCAAGCAGGCAACTTTCTAGCAGGGTACGAATGAAAAAAATAGGGCAAAAAATAGGGCAAAAATAAAATCTCTTATGGTGAATAGATTTTCATTCAGTATTTCGATCAATCTTAGTTGGGATCTTTATGGAATAAAGAATAAGTAGACATAAGAGAAACTGTGTTGGACAAGCTCTCATTGCTCTGATAGGTGCTGGGTAGTAAATAATCCACCTTGGAGAAGCTATAAGAAGCTGGAGAGTTCTCCCATCTGCTAGAGATGTTTCTTAGTCTTGAGTTCGACATAAATGCAGGATCAGGTCACACTTATGCTGCTGCTCTGCAGCCTTCCAGATGATAGGTAATTACTCATAAATGTGTCCTACAGATGCTCCAGGAACCCATCTGCACACATCTACCTGAGAGGAGATGGTGCTGGATGAGTTCAGGAGAGACTAGAGCTGTGTGAAGAGTGGTAGAGTTAAGGGATGATTCAATTTTGCAGTCCCTGAATGGAAAATAATAGAAAATGATAAGTGGCTAGTGATACAATGACAGGTTTTTTGGAAACCAAAGAATTGGACAGATGTGGAAAAGCAGGAGCTGGCCAAGTCAGCACCACCTATGGCCACCATGGGGCTGAGATATGCTTGGCCACCTCACAAAAAATTCCACCAGCCCTGGGCTTCAACACCTCTCCTAGTAGAGGATGTACTTTTCTCCAGAGTTTTGGCACACCTGAAGCCACCGTGTGCCCACACTGCAGGGGGCACAGGCTGCAGCCCCTCAGCACTGGGGCTGGGCTGGCACAGCCTGCAGGGAGCACAGGCAGCCAGAGGGGAGAGAGATGCATGAGGTGTGTGGGGGTGGCCAGCACAGAGCATACCAAGTCTGCTTTGACTGACTGGAGACAACTCCAGAGAGAATTGAACCCCCAAATCATCCAGGATACGTTAGGGCACTATACTGCTTTCTCTGAAATGAATAGTGAGGTTTGAAATGAATTCAGCACCAAGAGACTTCTGCACTGACCATCATTTCTCTGCTGCTGGAGGGAACTGCTCAGCAGAAGGAAAACTGTGGCTGAGACAAAGCACATAGGTGGGCAGGCAGTTGTGATAAAACCACAGGGAACCAGTATAGGCAAAATGAGAACCATCTCATGCAGGACTTAGAAATGGAATAAACAGGTTATTTTTACAAGCTGGAAATGAATATATAACTGCAGGGATGAGGGAAAATGCAGCAAGTAAGAGCATTTGCAGCTCAGCATATTCCATTGCTATTAAAATAAAAAAAGGCAATGAAAGCAGATGGGAATAGCACAGCCAAAGCACCTCAGGATTTTATTTAACCACAGGAGAAGCATTTTGAGAGGCAGAGCAGACAGGACTGTGGTATCTGTAGTTATGTGTTCTGCCCTCTCCATACCTCAGGGTAATGGGAAGTGTGGCCCTGTAATCTGCTGCAGGAGTGATGCTCATTTCATACTGCCATTAAGATGCAGCATGAGAGCTGTTCTTGCCCTCTCATGGACACTTGGACAATTTTTCTTTCTTTGTGCTTTTGGCTAATCCACATGAACAGTCTGGAGTTTTCTTTGTCCCTCAGGATGGAAAAAGTGCAGTGATCCCTCCAGGAAGTAAGACAGCCAGGTATTCATTGCCATGAGGTGGATCTGCAAAGTCCTGGGGTTGGTTCAGCTCTTTTCCTTCAGTTTTCAGCTCACACTGAGTCCTTAAATCTGTTGCAGCTCATCCGGTTCAGCTCTTTTCCTTCAGTTTTCAGGTCACACTGTGTCCTTAAATCTGTTGCAGCTTTGCATGGAATAGCACATCATCCAACAGTATTGAGCATAGCCAAGAGGATTCTTAGTATTAAAAATAAGCATCAAAAAGTGAATGAATGATTGAGAAAGCATTTCCTCACTCGTATTTTATGATCTGCAACAGACAGTTTTGCAATGAGCTCTTTGTCACTTGGAATAGTTCTAATATTGTTGCTGTTGTACTTTTCCACTGGTGTTAACCTTGAAGTATCTGAACAGCTCAGGACATGGGTCCAGACCTTCTGCAGTAGCAAAAAGCACTTTAACTACACCAGTTTTAACAGATCCAGTCTGTCAATCTGATCCCATAGTCAGGCCTGTAGGAATAACTTTCCTGCAGTGTGTAAGAGGTCACTGCTGGACACTGGATGGCAAAGTGTGCTGGAGGATGTCACCTGGTGCCAGCACAGGGCCCTCAATTAGAAACCTGGAGAACCATTTGGCCTCTCCCATCCTCCTGTCAAGAAACATTTATGTTGTCTCCCAGCAGATGGAAGTTCCAATGAGCACACACTGCTCTGGAAGACCCAAGTGTTTCTGCACGGACTGGATCTCAGTGAAAACAAGCCGTGAGGTCAGAAGCAGAGCAGCAAGCACTGGGCTAACGGGGCCTGCTCTGAGCCCTCAGTGCTGAGCCTTTGGAATTTGTCTCTCCTGAGCAGCAGAGGCCACAGGCTGCATCCTTAAACCCTGTCCCAGCCACACTCAGGAGCTGGCAGCTGGAAATTACCACCCCAAAAGGAAGACAAGATGTCATTAAGCCTAATGTGCACTTGCTCTTCAGATTCCTACCATCAATTATTCCCCCTGTCTGCAATGGCTTCAGAGTCTTTTATCTTCCTCTCAGTGGACTTCTCTGCTCCTTGGCATTAAAATTCACCTTGCCTTCCTAAAAGCACAGTCAAACTGTAAGCAACCAATGAGCCAGGTGAAAAACAAACATGCTGTTGTTTTCTTGGCTTTCTCTGCAGTCCCAAGCAAAGGATGTTTCTATCTCCCTGTGAGAAAGACATCCCACTCTACCCATGATGAAAAAGTATTTGAACACAAACGGGTAGGATTGTACCACCACCTACTTGTCAGCCTGAGAAACAGTAGGAAAATCCCACCTCTCCAGAAATGTCTGTTAGGGTGAGAGTGCTGAAAATAAAGCAGGCTGGAGCCTTCCCTGTCAGGCCAGGCTGCAGCACTCAGCTTGCTGATATCAATTACTGTCTATTTGACATGCTTCCTGCTCTCTTCATTAACAGGATGAAAGGTTTTATGGGATAATATCCTAGTTCCAGTGAGCAAATGTATTTACGAGACCAAAGGCCAAGTCCTTTGTCCTTGCAGAAGGAGCCCTGGGACTGCAGTGATTGGCAACAGTCTAGGATGGATAAATCACCAAAGCAAAACTTCTGGCCCATAGAACACTGATCCATACATGACTCGCTGAGGACAAAGGATTCTCACTGCAGGAAAGCTGAGAAAGCAGAGATCATCTTGGTGATGCTGCTGCTACAAGAGAAAAGTAAGAGAACAGCAATTGGCTTCAGTCAGATGTTGGAGGGGCTGTAATTATGGTTACTCTCATGTTAAATGGTCCCTAATTGTTCCCTCATCTGAATCAAGGTTTGATTGAACACTCGTGACCTGAAATTGTGGTCATTACATTATTACCAGAACTTAGTGATTTTCTCCCTCTTCAGACAAGAGGCAGATGGAAATTGCTTCCTAAAACATTTCTCAGCTGAACAGGAGTGACAAACATTCTTCTCTCCTCAGAATCTCCCAAGGCACATTACAAAGTACCTGGACAAAGAGGACAGATGTGTTTTCCTTGTATCTGGCAGGAGCCATGCAATAGCCTCTCTCATCAGGGACGAGCTGTGCTTGGCTAATGGAAAATAATCATACCTGGCATTTCTCCCCAGCTCTCCCACACTGTTAATCATTCCACCTGCACTCAGATTATCAGCAGGGAGCCTCTTGCCCTACTCCATCCACTGTAAAATCTGCCATCCCAACAGAGCTGGAGCAGACTGCAGGTAAGAAGGGAGGAGGGTCTGCAGTAAGGCATTGCACCTGATCAAAATTTGCAGTGAGGACTTGAGACAGGTCTGTCATTGTTGCAGATAAAACCAAATTAGTAGTACAGAAAATACCTGTTTTAAGCTTCAGCATGGGCTGAAGTTAGAGCTCTGAATCAGAGTTTTCCTAGTTGAATGATGGGTTCCTACAGGAGAGCATTTACCACAAAACCAAAGCTTTTTATCCAAATCAGTGAGTGTCACACTTTGAATTATGGCTTAAGAGAAAGTCTTTGGTTTCTGTCACCTCCTTAGTCAATGCTAATTCAACCAAGGTATGAATGAGTTAGTACTGGTCCTAAAAATTCTGTGATGTGCAAATCACAGCACACGGAGCCTTTGGAGCTCCTTTTGGAGAGTCTAGATGGAAAATCTGCCTTCAGATGATGGAAGACAGCACAATAACTTGCAGGACAATTATTTCAAGAAGGAGAATCATAACTACAACAGAACAACTGAAGAAAGGAGAGATGCACAGTGGAGACGCACGAAATGTTCCTCCTAATCTGCTCCAGGGTGACACTGAAGGAATCATAGAATCAACCAGGTTTGAAAACACTTCAAAGATCGAGTCCAACCCTACCATGGTTACTAGGCCAAGGACAATGTCCATGTCCAGCCCAGCAAAGGAATGTTCAGAGACAGGAACAGCCTGTGGAGTTCACCAGCAGAAGCTCTGGGAGACACAAGATCATTCCCTACATGGGTCATGGGTGGTGTGGATTTCACAGCCACCTCAGCTGGGGGCAATAGGAACACACTGTGGCACTTTTCTGATATTTATGTTTTCTAGTCTGCAATTATTTTGTGCAGACACCACTGTCTCACTGGAACCTGCTACTCGAGAAATCTCCTTCAGTATCTCTCAGAATTGGGATATGTTAAACTGGCATGGAAAAAAATATAATAATCATTTGGGAGCAATTTATTTCCCACAGTCATACACTCTCAAACTCATTTCCATACCACCTACAGATGTGTGAATATCTTTTTGTTCTAATATTGAGGAAAAAACAATTTGCATTCTTTCAATACCAGCAATCCCTGGCTTGAATTTTTAGCTGGTCAAATAATGCTAAAAAAGCAAATATTGGAGTTTCTGTCTGCACCATGGGACTATGCAGGCAGGCAAACTCTATTACAGCCACAGTAGTATCAAAGGAAAGCAAAATCTCCTCATTAAAACTTGGTTGCTGTTATTTCCAAGAAGAAAAATGAGTGTGGAGGAAGGGTGTGTGTGGAGCTGAGCCTCACTGGGCGGGAGGGGATGGTCACAGCCCAGCACACCTTAACCTTAAAAAATATATATTTTTTGAAGTATTATCTTGTTTGAGAGCAGGTTAAGAGGTTTCCAGTGATTACAGTTAAAGTATGTAAAGTAACCTACATGGTTAGTAAAATGGTGACTGGAAACTGAACATGTTTATGTTTTATTAAACTAGATATTAAAACTGCTTTTTCAGCACCTCAAATGCAACAAACTGTCTAGTGCTTTTACTGGCACTCCTAAGAAATGTTAATAAGGCTCTTTTCCTGCTGGATTTCAAATGGAAGACAGACAGTGCAAACAAACTGCAGACTGGTTTATTTATTCTGCTGGGATACCCAACCCACCAGAGAGAATTTGTTTACAGATTCTGCACAAAGTTGTCTGAGAAACTTTATTAACTCACTTCAGGACACACAACTCTGTGTATCCCATGGCTGAGGAGCACATTCCCCTGACAGCTGCTCCCCCTGCTCCAAACCTGAGGGACACTGACCCAAATGTCACAATAGGTGAGGGATTGGTTAGGAGTCTAGGAACCTATACTGCAGGATTGAGAATCAATCTGTTGGCAATCCTGTAGGCTACGTTTTGTCCCAATCCAGACTGTATAAACCCATCTCTAACCCCTTCATTGGAGGCACTAAGCTCTGGAGCAGGAGCTGTGATTACTGCCTGGCCAGGCTGGAAGGGACAAACACAAAACATCTAGGGAACACCTCTGCCTTTAGCTTTTGGTGCTTTGCAAAACAAGGTGAGCCTGGAATCAGTCAGGCCTTACTGAAAGCTCAGTTCAAAGCAAGCTTTTAATTTATTCTGAACGATTTTTAAAAATCCCCCCCCAAAAAAAAAAAAAAAGCTGAAGTTCACATTGTACCTACATAGGCTCAATTGCTAGAATATTTAGCTGTGTGTCTAACAGAAGGCACAGCCATCACTATGCCTTTAATTCTGCAAATAACCTTCTAGAAAAGCATTAATGGTGTTGCAAAATGAGTTGGATTGGGGTTTTGATGTTGCTGTTTAGTTGCTTTTTTTTCTGAGAGCAGTCTGGATGGACTGCAGAAAAAGGGAGACAAGTTAAAAGTACAAAATCTATAAAAAAAACTAGCGTTCCAAGGAGCGAGCACATGCATCTTAGAAATCTTTGTTGATTGTTGCTAATATCTATGATAATTAAGCTAAAAATACCCGCAAAGCAATAGAATTTGCAGACATGACTCTATTGTCTTAAGCAAATAATGAAGTCAGGAACAGTTAAATTGATCCCATGACTCTCATTTCAATAATAAAGCAGCAACAACTGTTAATCTATAGCACTCGGTTTAAATTACAATCCCAACGCTGAATGGGCAATTTCATTAGAGAGAACATAGCTAAGAGGGAAATGCTAGCAGAGAAAAATAAAAAAAAAATAAAAAAATAGTCATCCCCACTGAAATCCAACCTTCCTGAGAATTTCTTGCTGCTTTGTACCCAGACTCAGCACTAGGGAAGAATTCTCACAAGTAGCAGGTAAGTGGACATTGAAATTCCCTTTTACCTCACCGCAGAGGGATGAAG
>NW_008677615.1:36882-39332 GCF_000695815.1 Acanthisitta chloris | reverse complement strand
GGGGAAGCAGTTCACACCCAAAACTGCCGTCAGAGAGACTCCAGCACACAGGACACGTGTGTGTGTCCTGCATAGGACACACATGTCCCTAAGGATAGGAAGAGCTGAATGAGCAGATGGGAAACTGGTTTTTGCCTCTTTTTATTCTTGTCCCTGAAACCAACACATAATCTGCAAGCCAACCAAACTCACCCACGGATACTAGCACTGCCTAGGAGAGAGAGTTCTCTTTTTAAATTAGATCCTACTGAACACTCACACAAATCCATAGATATCACAGGAGCTGTGGAGCTGGAGCCAATGAACATCCACAGTGCCATGCTGTAGGTGAGGGGAGGAAAGGCTCTCACCATCTCTCCTGGCAGCTGTGTGGAGCTATGGGAGTAAGAACTTTCTGTTCTCACTGAAGGCAACAGGCAGAACTATAAATGTCCATATGGAACATATTTACTGAGGGATGGAGTGCCATACCAACAACCGTTTTTTATGGCAGGCCCAAATTTCACAGGTATTAGCAACTTTCTGAAATAAAATCCGGAAATCAGGGGATAACTGAGGTGAGAAGGAGTGTGGAGCTATGGGAGTAAGAACTTTCTGTTCTCACTGAAGGCAACAGGCAGAACTATAAATGTCCATATGGAACATATTTACTGAGGGATGGAGTGCCATACCAACAACCGTTTTTTATGGCAGGCCCAAATTTCACAGGTATTAGCAACTTTCTGAAATAAAATCCGGAAATCAGGGGATAACTGAGGTGAGAAGGAACCTCTGAATGCCTTCAGCCTCCTTTTTAAGCAGGGACACCTTCCTTGCTGAGGGAGGCTGCTGAGGGCCTTGGGCAGTTCAGTTCTGACAGACTCCGAAGAGGGAGAGCCCACAGCCTCTGCAGGGAATCTGTTCCCATGCTCCATAACCTTTACTCTGATAATGTTTTCCCATGTACAGACAGATGGACTTTCCCTTGCTGCAATGCATGACCACTGCCCTGTCACTTTGCTTATCTTCTCCAGGCTAAACAAGCCCAATACTTGGAGCCTCTCCTGTTATCCCACATGCTCCAATCTCCTGAACATTCCATTGACTCTATGCTGGACTTGCTCTCACTCACTGACCTCTCTCTGGCCATGGAGTACACCAAAAACAGTTTTCCAACCACGAGATGCAACCTGACAAGTGCTGAGTTGAGGGAAGTGACTGATCTGTGGCCTCACTGTACCCCAAGAGCCTGACACACAGTCAGGTGTCACCACCTTCACTACACCTGTAGTCCCCCAGTCCCTCAGGTCCTCCCTGCAGAGCCCCCTGAGCTGTCAGTGCCCAGGTTGTGTGGCTGATGGGACAGCACTGGCTGTGTTTGATCCTCACTGAGTATCATGAGGTTCTCCTTCACCTGCTCCTCAAGCTTGCCAAGGTCTTTGCCTGTCACTGAAAACAGACCCTAGAGGTTTTGGTAACATCTTCCATGTGCCTTCATGAGAAGGAGGAGTAAATGTCTCATACAATGTCTGTGAACATAGCCAAGCTCCCACGTGCCATGCTGGTTTACACCAACACATTCTGTTCTTCACAACCCCAATCAAGGATTAGGAAACCCCAAATCCCAACTGATACCAGCAAGAGTTTTCTCTGACTGCAATGACCTTGAAAATGCTCCTGTGCAGCAGCAAGAATCAGGATGTCAGCATTGCCCTGGAATGGAGTTGTTTGAACACTATTTTACTGAAAAGGAAGATTTAGCTGCTGCTGAAGAGTGGGGGAGGGAGTGGCCTTGAAATCTATAACCAGTATCCCTGTTTAAAATTCTGCTAGCAAAATTTATGACACACATTGAAGCCTCATTTTTCCTCTAGTAAGAATATTTCTTTCAGCTATTCATTTTGCATTTCATGAGACACTTGTGCAGATGCAGTGAGCTATATCACTCCATCCTGAGACCTAGGTGCTTCAAAACCTGTGTGGATTGTGATGACTGGATAGCATATCTCAATGAAAGTCTACATCTGCACCCTTGATAATTCGTCTGTATCCGAGTGGAAATATTCACTGCAGCATTTGCAAAGGCTGCTGTAAGCCATGGTGAGGATGTTCACAAAACTCCACCTCCTGTGCCTGGATCCTTCACAGAATTCATCCTATACATGGGCTCTCTCTTTCACAGGAGCTGTGTCAAACACCTCTCCCTAAAGAAATCTCCACTTTTCTCCTCCCTTGTTGCAATCACACATACATTGTACAGGAACACCATGGCTGTGCTGCTTTAATTTTGGTATAATACTCAGGGAATGATTAGTTCTGTATCTTCTAACAAAGAACAAATTTATGCATTCAGAAATTAAACACTTGCTTGCCAAAGAGCTATCACAAGTTGTTGTGAGCTCTTGTCTTCATTATGTGTGGAAAATTAAACGCACTCTGCATCATCATTCTGCTGGTACAATAAGGGATTA
>NW_008677615.1:15737-36862 GCF_000695815.1 Acanthisitta chloris | reverse complement strand
AAAGAAACACAACTCCTCCTCACAAAATTTTACTTCAGATTGCAACAAGCTCAGGTCTTATCGACTATAACAAGTTAGGACTTTTACCATTTTGAGACACACTCTCTGCTCAGGAGGTACAACACTAACCAAGGCCACAAATCTGAGGGTAACTTTGGGTGGCACCAGATGTCAGGTGCTAGGCAAAAACACATGCAGCCAGGAGAATGCTCAGTCCCTTCCCAGAGAGTAAGGTAGATTTGATGGAGTGAGAATGCTCCAAACCAACAGTAAAACCAGAATTTTTAAAAAGCCCCAGAGTCAACATACCAAAAGATAAAGGCAGACAAGTTGCCCACGTGTCTGCACCCAACTACAGCTGGTTTGTCCCTTCCAGCCCCACCAGGGTAGGTCAGAAAGCACCAAAGATTCTGCTTTGGGTCTCATTTTAACAGACTGTAGGTTTGCACAGCCCACTGACTCCAGCTGAAAACAGCATTGGGGTGGGTTTTGTAACAGAGATGCATCAACTAGACATATTTCCTTAGCGCTTACTGGACCTAAAACCTGAAAGTCTCCTCACTTCTCTTTCTTGGACACATCAGTTGCATGTGAAAAAAGCCACTGCCCCTAGTAGCTCATAAAAACCAACCTGGCAGTTTGTGCTCGTGTTGCTTTGGCCTGAGCAGGTACAAAGCTGCAGACTCAGGGCAGTGTGGAGCAGTCATTCTCCCTCTCCTTGAAAACATCTGGGTTTGCCTGAAACACTGAGCAGTAGATACTCTTTGTAATAAGACTAGATACAGGATTATGTTGAAGCTACAGCATCTTTTGATGACCTTGTAACCAAATACTGCTACAACCAACACACTGACGGTGACTACACTACCTTTCCAGCAGCAGTTTCACCCTTACCACTACCATCACACTTCAACTCCTCAGCAGGTGGATGGAATCACCTGACACATATTTGCACATCCTCTTCACCTGCAGGTGCCATTCCCAGCCAAGCTGCACGCTGAGGTGGGCAGTGCTGCCAAAGACAGGCACCAGCATTCCCCTTGGACCACAGCACTGCTCTGTGCAGCCCTGCACATGTGAACTATGTGATGTCTGTGCAGTGCCTGAATTGGCCTGGAAAGATGTTCAAATTAATTAGAGTTATAATTAGCAGGCAGCTGAATTTCTTTAGGGAGCCCTGAAAATTCTGCTTGCCATGCATTCCAGTGAGCTAGAGCCTGGGCTGCCACCCAGCTAGGGTGTCTCCTTCCAGACAGGCCTGCCCTAGAAATTCCCTCCCATTCCAGGCTCTGGGCCTTGAAAACCTTAAGAACAATGTACACTCCAAGTCTGCAGAGGGATTTAAGCAGCTTATTCGGGAGCAGACTCGACTCAAACATTGCATCTCAGTGCTGACATCCCCCGGGGGAAGAATAAGTAGGAGTTAGGATTTAACCTTTTGGGATGACAGGATGTGGCATATGTTTGAGATAATCAGGGGAATTGGTGAGTGAAAAACTGTATTCTCTTAAAATAAACGTGGTTCACCCAGAAAGGTATTCAAACAGCTTTGTGCAATTGTCCACATCCTGTAACATGTAACCCTGAGTGGTTCCTACAAGAAAAGGGATTCAGTGTCCCCAGCTACTACTATTGTTACACAAATATTTTGCTATCAGTGAGCCCTTAGTAAATAATCATGACAATTTATGGGTACAACTATCACATGTGCTGTCACTGGCTGAGCTGTTCTGATTAAGTGTTTCCAGTAAATACACATACCCTCTCTAAGGACTGAAGAATAAATGAGAACTGGAAATCCCAGAGAGGAAAAGAAAGAACCATCACATGAGCTTCATCCTTGGCTCAGAATTTCACATCTCTATAAGTACAAAAGAGAGTGGCAGCAGAGCCCTTACCCCACCTCACAGGGACCCCTCTGGAGGACAGAGCCAGTTTGCTCCTGAGTGATCCATCAGCAGCTCCTTCTCCTGTAGGCTGGTTGGTCCCTACACTGGCTCAGGAGAGACACAGCACATCCTGTCCCAGGACTCCCAGCAATGTGAGCAAAGCTCCTGTGTTTTTCAAGGCTGCTTTAAAACACCTGTGAAATAGGCTGAGTTACTTAAAGCTACCCTGATGCTTCAACTCAGAGCTGAGCTTTCCAGAATCGGTTTTATGACCCTTCAGAGGCAGACACTTAGCACAGCTGGTTTATGTCTACTCAGCTTCCCCCATTTCTATTTTGGTTCATCAGCGATTTCTGGAAAAGTTTTCAGCCCAAGTCTGTAAAGGACTAGAAGCAATCAAGAAATCCCTGGACCTTGAGACAGCTTTGCTGTTTTTATCTGAGCCACACTCTCAGCTTGTTTGCCCTGTGACATGAACACACTGTTCTGCCTCAGGCCACTTCCTTGAGCCATTTTCCCTTGGACCCCACAGACCAGTGCTCTCTTCTATCACCTTTTACATGTGTCATTGCCACATTCCAGTGCTTCTCTCACTGCTGCCCTCAGTCCTGTCCAAACTCTCTCCTGCTGCCTTCTTTCCCCATCCATTACCTCCATGGATCTTCCACATCAGCCAGAAAAGCCTCACAGCAACTTGTATTGATTTCATTTGGACATTGCACAGTGTTTTGGTAACTTGCTTAACAGCTAGAATGAGAAGCAGCCCTGACATCCATCTGAAGCTCTACAAAATTCCCTGAGGTCTGGGAAAGTACAAACTTCAGTGGAAGCTTTCTCTGTGCCTGAGGCACTGAAAATGTCCACCTGGACTCTCCAGCATCAGATGAGACCTGGATCTGTGGCATCTTTTCCTCACCTTAGGCAGCAGGAAGGATTTCAATGCCCATCAAAAGTTGTGACCCTTACAGGAACCATGTCTTTAAGCCCTTACCCCTCTTTCAAACTGCTGAAATTGTCTGACAGTGCCAGAAGCTGTTAGGAGGGATGAGCAATGGACAGGCACACACAGAATCTAGACAAGCAAAGTCCAAATCTGCACTTTGGACATGAACTCATGAAAGTCCAATCTGTTTATGGCATAGGAAAAGGTCTCAAGGGTTTCACCTCTTCTCCTGGACTCAGCAAGACTGAGCTAGTTTGCAAAAGTTGTTGTTTACTGTTTGCTCCTCCAAATAAACTTTTGCTTCCTTGCTACACCGCGGTAATTTACCTCCGGCAAATAAAGCGGCTCCTGATGATCTCTCGGCAGGGCTGGTGCTTGTTGCTGTACCCATCAGCGCTGGAGCAGCAGGAGGGTGTTCAGACTGCCTGTTCCCAGCACACACAGCTCAGAGGAGACTGGGGAGAGAGGAGGAGGGGATGGAGGGAGAGGCCATGGAGAGCATAGAGAAAAAAAAGATGTACAGGCTTCTTATTTCTCCTCAAGGTTCACAGTTTTCCAGAAAGGATGGAAGCATGTTATCCTCTGACACACAGAGCACAGGACAGACTCAGGGGTACCAGGCTCCTCTCCTGCACTAGAGGCAGCTGCTTCCTGCAGACTCACAAGAAGCTGTGGGGTTGTTCCTCCTAATAGCTGAAAAGGACTCACATGGCTCAGAAATGAAGCGTTTCAAGTCCCATGTCACTTTGATTTCCCACAAAGCTCTCTGAAGCATCCACCAACAGTGTGCAGAAACTCATTCCTCCTAGCCAGAGCAGCACAAAGAGCACACGGACCTCTCAGAGAGGCAGGAGAAAGTCAAGAGGGAAGGGAGGCTTGGCAGAAAGTGAAGTAGCTGCTTTTCTCGCTGGAGTTTTCTATCCTGTAATTTCACCTACGGCAGACGTGCAGATTTGCAGTAGTGGCTGGGAGACCCATCGTGAGCTACTGAACCTTGTGAGACACAAAGTGATTGGAAAGCACAATGAAAACAAGGATTTGCACCATAAAGCATTCCCAGTTCTTTGACTGGGCTGGCTGTAGGGCTGGTTATTTAAGACAACACTTTGCAGTTTGCTGCCATACTAATGAGGGGATGCTTAGTGAAGAAACAAACACACTCAAGTCCTAATACACAGAGTTTTCACTGCAAGCAAGAGAGGCATCATTCCAGCCCAAGCCCCGTGACAACCTCAGATCTGGTGTAAAATGCGGAGAGTGTTGCTCTTTGCTTTGTCATTTCTCTCTACTTCCAGCTATGATACTGATACTCACCCTTCACACCCGCAGTAATAAATGAGGAACACGTACAAGATGATAAAGATGTTTATTTGCCTTCCCTTTCCATTTTTTTTCTTTCTCCGGATTTGCTACAGATGTGCTAGTTAGTGATGGATGAGTTTAATCCTTGCCCTTTTTCTAAGGTCTGTTGATTATTTACTGGTGTTCCTGTAGTTTGCTGATCTCTATCTACAAAAGGGAATTTTGTAATATGTAATGTCTGTGTTAAAGGGATTTTGGGCATGTTTAAATCATCTGACCCTGATGCTCATTGCTAAGTACATCTTTCTGAGGCAGATAACTGCCCAGAGCCCCTTCTACAACCCCACATGGTGCTTTTTAACCCTCTTTTTAAACCCTCTATGAGGATCCTCCCATGAAAAAAACTGTGAAGGTTTTCAGCATTTGAAAAAAAACCAAATCCTTCTAATGGTTTTACTGTTGATTTGCTTTGGGTTGTAGTTCAGCTGCCTGAATTTTAAATCTTTATGTCACTTGTGTTACATTGGTCAGAACAGACAGGTTGATCTTGCCCCTGCATGTGTCTGACTCCACAAGGGTGGGGGTTTTGCTTTGAAATTAGTAAAAGTTCCCATAAGTCTTTAATATTGAATTTCTGCCTATTTTTCTCCCTAAATTTTCCTTTTATTATAGGATTATAAATATAACAGGGGATTCAATATTTGCAGTGTTACAATAACTTCCCCAGCCTTTTTTAATCAGCATTATTAGTATTTGGCCACAATCCTCAGCCCCATTAATTGTCTGAGCAGATAGTCACTCTCAACCCTGTGTGCAAATATGGCAGGCTGACCTTGAAAACAACACAGCAGTGATCTCCTTTTACATTTCTAGATCTGTGTTTGTCCCGAGGGATCCCACCGATGCCCCGAAAAGCTGTAAAAGAAACTACTCACAGACTTGTATCTTTGAATAGCAGGTATTTGTTCATTCAGCGCTGGACACAAGGGGGATCTTCCACCAAACTCGTGCAACCGGGGGCAAAACTTCATGGTTTTTTATACATTCCTTCCAGAGATGGGTGGTCATTATTATGACAATTAGTTCTGAAATCCTTGCCGGCACTTAATGGTCCTTTAGGGCATACTTCCCTTATCTTGATTACCTCTCCCCTCCATTCACTCAGCAAGCACTCCCTGGCCCTTCAGAGTTTTCTTCCCTTTGTCCACTAGTCAGGAATTCCCTGGCCCTCTAGGGCTTTCTTCTCCTTATCACCAGACCTGCTGGGAATTCAGGATCTCTGGTGTGCAAGCTAAGGGCACACAGTCCTGCACAGCAATGGGGGCAGCAAGATCTCAGGCATGGAAACCAGCACAGCCCCCAGGGGCTGTGGAGCTCTGATTCAGCCTGAGATGAATTGAATTCTCCAGGTTTCACTCGGTAATTTCACCGAGCTCAGCACAGAGGGGATGAAGATAACAGAGGTGAAAGCCCAAGTTGGGTACTAGAGGAAAACAACGGCAGTGCCTTGGGTGGAGGCAGAGACAGCAGAGAGGGCTAAGTCTGGAGATAAGTCTTCCAAATGGCTGGAAGGGGAGAAATCAGTTTGACAGGTAGACACAGCTATCCTGCAAGTGATGTTGTCCCCTGAGAAACACTTGTGCACCAGAAGTTTGCCTATTCTTTCTAAATGTGACAATAAAAGACATTACCTCTTCCCACACACCTTACTCCAAATAGAAATTAGCTGCGATTGAGTGACAGGAGATTTGGTTGTCTTGCAACATCAGGTTTGCTACCTGACTCATGGAGTGGCAATACCTCTTGGATAAAAAGTTTGGGGAGGGGCTGTCTCTGCTGGATGGAGAGAATTCTGGCTCAGGAGTCAATGATGCTTCTGTAGAAGTTCTTGTTTCATTTAGCAAATAATTCATGTTTAAATAAATTTTGAGTGAGGATGACCTTGCAAATAATGAGAGAAGTTCTCATTTTTAGCTAAGTCTGCTGCCTTCTCAAAGAGTCCACTCAACATCCAGAGACTCCTCATTTACACAGAGAAGACATTGCCCTTCATGCAGAGGCATAATGGATGCTATAAGGGTAAGAAAATCTCTTTCCCAATCACCCACAGGGAGAGTTGACTCAAGACTCCCACACAGCAGAGAGCGAATGAAGGGTTTCCGTGTTTGTATTGATGGTGCAGCCCAAGGAAAGCACAGGGAAAGGCTGTGATGAAGGCAGGCTGGGCTGGAGTGCTGCAGTTCCAAGAACCTCTTGAGAAAGCCCCAAGCAGTGTGCACAGATGGAATTAACCTGCAGGAAGACTTTCTCCATCATGACTGTTTTGGTCCATGAGTCTGTAAGCACAATCTTGTCAAACAGGGTAAGCCTGAATGTGTTCCTGATGCTCCAGGTGTTCCTGGAACTTCTTGTTGTCCAAACCTCTTTATCTCTCCTGGTGAACTGGGTTTGGTCCTACTGAACCTGTGCGAAATGCAGCTGACAACACCATGGCACAGATCAGGTTCTAAACAGATTAAAAGTGATCTAAACTGTGGAAAAGAAATAGCAGAAGTAGTGCTCCCTGCTGGAATATAGATCAGCATCAAGCATACAGCAATTTGATTTCTGTCCTGGGTCTCTTAACTTTGTCTGAATCAAGCACATCTACTTTTTGTGAGAAACAAACTTCATTGGTAACAGAACCACTTGTAAATATTTTGCTTCTGATGTTCTTCCGTGACACTTCAGCTACAACTTCATCTTTTGTGCTGAACTACCACGGAACACACCAAAATCACAATAACTCCTGTTTGTTAAGATCACAACTGCTCTGGAGACACAGAGCTGAGTGAAATGGAAGTTGCCTTCCTCTGCCACCCAAGGTGACAGCCAAATGCATATAGATGATAAGAGCAAACTGTTAAAGGAATGATTCTCAGCAATGACTAATATTCAGCAATAACAGCCATGAAATGAAAGCAGCGTTAGGTTTTATTAAATAATTTTCCACTGCCTCCACACTGAAACATTAGCATGTGCAGCACAGAGCTTAACTAAATTATCAGTCGAGAAAGAAGTGTTGGGAGCTATTACAAAACATATTCACAGTAATGAAATCAAAGTCCATGAGAGAAGTTGTTTTATAGATGAGGAAGGGGGGAAAGAAAAGCAACCCGAGCCAGTAGTGCACGACAAGTGTAACTATCAAATTCCTCCAGTTCATCCTACCCTGCAGAGTCCTTTGACTACACATGTACTTGCTGTGCCGTGGTATGAGCACAGGACCAACTGGAGGCTGAAGGCCAAGAGGATTTAGGTTGTGTCTCACTGCCATCAAACCAGAATTCCTCCAATCCTCATTCCCACAGAGCTTATTGCCTTGTTCAGCTGGTAGTGCCTCGGGAGGGACAGACTTTGCAGCTGAAAAGTGCTTGTGCAGCACACAATTCAGGAGAGAAAATCTGTTTCCTGGCCAAATCTATTCACTGCAGGTGTGAAGGAACCAGTGGTGTCCCTGTTGGTAGAGTCAGCTCTGACAATGGAGTGTTCCATCAGTGTGTGCTGCAGCCCCTGGTTCTCAGCTCAGCTCACAAAGACCCCAGAGACTCCAGTTCCCCTTTCCAATCGAGAAGGGAAGTGTTCCTGAAGCACTTGCTCTAGGTGAAACACCTTATGGTTTGTCCTCCACAGATGGCATCACCCACAGACAAATATTTGTCCATCCTGCTCCATCCCTGGGAGTGTTCCAGGCCAGCTTGGATGGGACTTGGAGCAGCCTGGGCTAGTGGAAGGTGTCCCTGCCCATGGCAGGGGGTAGAACTAGATGAGCTTTAATGTTCCTTCCAACCCAAGTCATTCTAAAAGAGATTCACCTAAAGGTTAAATTAAAATATCCTCAAACAAAAAAAACATCAGTTGCATGAGGCGCTTGGGCCAGAATCCATTTTGTTCTCACAGCTCTCTCCTCTTTCTGTTCAGTCATGAAGAATTACTAATTATTTCTGCTGACGTGGTGTTACCCTCTGCTAAACGAACACGATACACAAAAGGCAAACAACAGAACATGTTTTGTACTCCCACCTGCCTATACTTCTCCACCTTTCACACACCTCTGGCACAATGCCTGTGCTCACTGTAGCAGGATGAGAATATCTCCCACCAGTGACCAGTGCCCCAGCAGCTACAAGGACTGAAGTGTGGTGAACAGTGGAGGAACATGGTACAATGTCCCACTCACTTTTGCTCCTTCTCGTTGGGTCAGTACTGGAACCTCCTGACGTGCTCTAACTCCCACTGTTTAGTCATAGAGCTAATTATACATCTACTCCCAAGTTTCTTTGATCCATTATTTTTATGAGTAACTGAAAGAGTTCAGTCTAGCAAGATACTCAAAGGAAGACACCTTGTTCACGAGCTATAATTATCAGCCTGGAGAGGAGATATCTGAGACTAGAAAATCAGAGCAAAATGTAGAATACTAAAACCAGATGCCATGTAGGAAAAGTGGTCAGCCACACTGAAAAGGAAATCTGTTCCTCATGCAGCTAAACACTGGGTAAACCACTCATGGATATTGTGGATTTATCAGCAAGTGAGTCTCTAAATTAGCAGGCACAGTGTTCAACCACAGGTTCTCAGGCTCCACGGAGGAAACTCTGGATGGAATGTGTGGTCTATTATTCAGAAGATCAGACAAGACTCCTGGTCTTCATATCTTTATACTGTTAGCAGCACTCCCTGCCCAATGCTCCCATCCTTGCTGCAGCCTCAACAATTGGCCAGATTTTAAAAAATAGCATAATAAAAAATTAATTTACTACCTAAAGAGATAAATTAGGGAGGCTGGTAGGTCAGAGACACTACAAAAGATACACAACTCCAGATATAGGCACATTTTGCTTAAATATGAAATGCCAATTACTTTTTTTTAGCTGTTCATCTTAGTCATTAATACCTACTCTGGGATCACTTTATACCACAGCAAATAAAGGAGAGATGAGAAGTGAGCTCCAGTCACTGTGGCTGTAGGAAATGAAGCTTTTCTTGCCCTTCCTGCTGTCTGCCTCCATGGATCTGAACTCTCAGATCTCATTCTGATTAAACTCCATCAGAAGTATCAGTTTACTCATATTTTCTTGGTGCAAGAATGAGGGGGGGAAAACCCCAACGTGTGTATATATAACAGCAAAAACCTAATTCATTGGAGGCTTCTGACTGTGGCAGAACTGATGAGATGAAGATTTGAACATACCTGCCCAGATCTCATGGCTGGAGACACAGCCCCAGGTGACTCCCTGCCCTCCCCACAGAAAGGATGGATCACTGTGCAGCCTCACTCCTCTCTCTTGCATGCTTGTCTTGTCTGAGCTGTCATCTAAACCATGACTCTGCTTCACATAGTTCTGGGGCAAATTGTCTCTCCAGTGCTACCCACAGACCCTGCACAGTAACTGATGAGAGCAGTGATGGAGGGAAAGCACTACCCAACCCTGGTACCAAAAGGAAAGCAGCAGCTGCCTGAGTGTGTCCCACAGCAGACCTGGGGATGCCTCTACGGCGTTAAGAACATTTGTAAACCTTCTTCATAACTATTAATTACTCGAAAATACAAAAACCTAATCAGCTTACAGACCAGATCTGTCTCGGCCTATTTACACAACATGTTGTTTTGCTGCCAGTTGCTGTGCCTGAGCTGTCACAGCAGATTTCCTTCCCCATCCCAGTGTGGATGTGCAGTGACTGGTAGGGCTGTGCTGGAGCATTACTTATGCAGGCTAGAAGGTCTCCGTGTCCCCTCCACTTCTTCAAGGGCATCTTCCAGCTAGAACTTGTCTGTGCTATAAATACTCAAACCTGGGCTCACTTTCCAAGCCAGGCACAGTGGCTGGCAGGGAACAATAAGAACACACAAAGGTATGGAATGCACATAGGCTAGAACAGACCCACTGACTGACAGGACAGCCAGAGACTGCTTGAAAAGTTGTTTAATGGCATTAAAACTTCACACCTTATTCCCTTCAACTCCAAAGCATCATAGACTTTTGTCCAACATCGTACAGCTGGTGCCTCCCTGTTCCAAACTCCATCACCACACCACCTGGACTGATCAGAGACAAAGTGTGCAGCCCTGCTGGGTGATAGCACTGAACTAGCCTCATTCCTCCTGACACTGACCACCTCCTTTTAGCTCCATGGCCAAGATAAAAACATGAAATCTCAGCTGTGAGAAGATTCAGAACAAAGACTATTTATGAGGATCTGCAATGCTGATTATGCTCAGCAGTAAGAAACCAATGCCTGGGAGAACAAGCTGAGTCTTGGCAGATCTCTGCCCTGGTCCTGGTTTGATTCTTGAGAGACACGAAACCATGAAAGAAGTTCATATAGCCGAAAAGATTTGGCTTTTGGTGGAGGACAGCTCCAAGATTCAGATTAACTCCACAAAAGCAATGGGACTCTGGCTTTTTCTTTTCTCTGGCAGCTCTTCAGTCTGTGTTTTTCTTGCCCTCTGGCTGTGTTGCTATTTCCAGAAGTTCTTTGAGGGGGTGCAGAGGTCTCTAAGGTCCAGTAGGTTTTTTTCAAGCACCTGATTTAGCCAAAACTTTGCCAAACTTAGGTACTCTGAATTGCCACTTCTGCCATTTCCCAAGCAGCTCCTTCTCTTCTTCGGTCCCACAGAGCGATTGCAATACCTAAACTAAATATTTAAAACAGAGCCATGAAATTCATCCTATCCCACTCCGTGTCCATGTCTGGAAATGGTGCAGGCTAAGTAAGGATCAGAACCAATCAGCACAACCATCATACTAGTAACAACTGCATTCTCATTTCCAAAGAGCCTGTTTGCCCTTTCACAGGAAAGATGCATGGACATAAATTTATAACTGTAAGGACACAATTATGAGAATCGGTGAGGATTTCCTCCCCTGCCTTGGTTTACTCTTTCCAAGGGACTGACACAGATGCCAGTGTTGTCACACAGTCACACACTCCGTTCAGCAGCCACCAGATAACCTCCCAGCATGAGCTTTGGGTTCCTTGTCTCTTCATTTTATGACTCTCTCGTCTCGGCTGCTCTGTGCCTTATGAAAACAGTATGTAAATTCCTTCAAATCTCTGTCCCAATTCCATCTAAATTCATCAGCAGGCTTTAATGTGTGTGTTTGGTTTTCCCTCGCAGAGAGTGGCCTCATAATACCCTTCATTCATGAAACAGATACCATCTCCAGCCCCAGAATGTCTTCACATACAGCAATATGTTCTGTCTCCTGCAGAGCTCAGCCACCAGGAGCATTCTCAGTGAGGTTTTCATGCAGAGCTGCTTCATTCCACAGCCTGACCTGCCTCACTGCTTCAGCTGCTCTTACCAACTACTCACAACTTTCTAAGTCTTCCTACACCACACCTGCAAGAAAAGATCCCTCAGAAATAAACTCAGTACCTCTGAGAGATTAAAGGACCCTCATACCTAAATGCTACTGGAGGTTGGTACAACCTGTGTCTGGTAAACGTTCCACGAACTGAAATATCTGAACTCCACTCCTGGCTTTATTGCAGATCCTCATAACCTTGAGCTATTCATTTTGCTTTTCTGTTTCTGCTCTACTGTTCTGTTTTCCAGGTAAAAGGTCCCTTGGGAAGGGATGTCTCACTGTGTGCTGAGATACCAACGCCCTAAGCTGTAGGATCCCAGGCTGGGCTGGGCATTACACCTGATTAACAAAGGAAATAGCTGCAGGTAAATGTTTCCTATCAGGATCTACTTAACACTTGAGATTTTAGAACACATGTTTTTGCATGAGAATTATCTTTTTTTCATCTGAAATTAGACATAAGGAAAAAATGTCCTGAAACTCAGGAGATTTGGATTGATTTGTCACTAAGATCCACAGGGACATATTGCAAGGTCTGGTTCATATGCTGCCTATCATCCCCTGACTGCTGCACATTTACAGCAGATGGGCTGGACTCCCTTGAGACTCACAGCTACATTTCAGGCCCTGATACAGCTCTCACAACTGTTCTTGATCCTCCAGGATAGCTTTGCCTCTTGTTTTCTAATGACTTCTGAGAGAACATCCTCACCTGCAATATCTGCTCTCTGCAGTGATCCAACAACGCAGAGTAGCAGTCCATGTCCTACCTCCTCTTTGCAGAGACTTTGCTCTCAGGTCAATGTCCTGTCTGGTAATTTTGCTTTTTTGTTTGCTGCCTGGGAAAAGTGTCTGTGGCAAACCCATGCTATTTGATTAAAATCTGCCCATGCTATTTGATTAAAACCTGGGGAGCATTAGCCAGAAAAGGGCATAGTTATTAAGCAAAATTATTGGAAATATGTTCATCTCTCCCAAATGCACATTTGGGTTTCCTTACTGTGACTTACACACAACAGACATTGCAACAGTGGCTCATGGTACAGGTTCACACCTACAGCTTAAGGCATACCCTATTCTAGTTCACTGCAGGTGACTCCTAAAGAGAAAGAAATTATATTTCAAGACAGTTTTTGAAGATATCCTGAGTGACCCAAAAGGGCTTTTCCTTCCGTGGATTGCCATCTTGACACCAGAGCCTGCAGGTTCCTGGCATTGTGCTTCCTGTGAAGACAGATACAATTAAATAGAATTAATTTATTCCTCTGATGAAGGCAATAACCAGAAGAGAAGAATGGTAGGAGAAACAAATGTGACCTCCTGACACTTGTGACATGCTGACAAGAATAGGAAATGGCAAGAAGTCCTATTTTTAAAAGCTGTCATCCTGCTGCTGTCTGACTGTGCTCGTGTCAGTAGCAACACACAGGAGATGCCTTCACAATATCCCCTCAGAGCAGGACATGGGCTACCACCTAAAATCTCCACAACAACCTAGGCCTCCGTTTTTAAGGTCTCTCTTAGGGAAACTGAAGTTTGTGGTTAAAAAAACAACAACCCAGTTTTCATTTCTGCATACTTAAATTTAGCCCTGACTGATTCTGCAGGGGAACTCTGGATCTGTACAGGAGAGAAACAGACCAAGGCAGAGCCAAGATGCCAACGAACAGCCAAGGCATAAACAGGACTTACACACTCACAGAAACATGGAAAGGTTCAAAGAAGCTTTTGTAAGATTAACTTTGTGGTCTTACATTGTGAATGAACAGTCATAAGGAAACTAACATTTTCTTAGGCTCTCCAGGTTAAGAATATATTTTTAAGACTTCAGATTAATGAGATCTAGTGCACTCACTTAAAGCAGGAAAAATTCTCTTTTAATTACTCCAAAGAAAAACCCAATAATTAATGGCCACCAGAAATAATAAATCAGCCACTGTAATCTCATTTCCATTACCCTTATTAGCTAAAGAGATTGGTAGATCAAACCCAATTTCATTCTTCCTGAAATAAATACACTATTATTTTTAGCCTCATTTCCCAAGACTGTGAAGTCAATGTGCTCAGGCTCCCTGCCTGTTTGTCCACTCTGATCAGTTTGGAGCCTGCTGGCCAATTCCACTTGGATTAATTTCAACTCGAATTAATAAAGACACAGTAGTTTCAGAGCTGTTAGCATCAGGCCTGTTTTGTGACCAATCTCAGGCCAGGAAGGGCTCTAAGAAATGCTCCCACCTTGCTAAGCAGGTCTCACACTGCTGCCCTGGATGGGCACAGGGAGAGAGGAACACACAGCCACACACAAGGATACAGAGAGGGCAGAGAGGTATGCATGGAATGATCACTCAGCAGATTTATTTGTGATTTCATATAGGAGAGCTACTTATCATACTATATTTAATTTATCCTCAAAATATCAGATAAATTTAATACTGAAAATATCCAGTTACCTTGATACCAAAACAATGTTTGAAGATTTCCTCAAACTGTCCCTAAATTTCCACAGGCTGAGGGGACAGTCCTCAGCAAGCTGATGGGCAGGTTGTGTTCTCTGAAGGAAATTCCTAACCAGTTGCTTACAACATATTTTATGGTATTACTAAAATATTTACTGAACGAATGTGATGCAACATCTCCTTCTGTTTGCAAGGCTCTCCTAAGGCCAGAAATAACATGCACCACATTGTAAGTCACTGTAATAGTCCCTGACACAGCCTCAGTTAGTAAGTCACGAGGTGTCACACTTCCATTTTTAGCAGCAGACTGTGTTGTTTCCTGGGCAGTGACAATGACTACTCTCTTCATGCATCAGTTCTGCAAGGTGACCACCCATTAACTCAATAACATACAACCCTGTGACAGTGTTTACAGCAAATCCTGCAAAGCTGCTGACCAGCATTACCAGGGATAGGGCTGGAACAGTGAGGCAAACACCAAACTTCTCCCAGGTGCCTCTTTAGCTGTGTAAACCAGCAAAGGAGAGATGACAAGGTGGATCACAGTCATGGCACAGGAGCCAACTACTCCCACGTTCTCCTTGGTCTCACTTGTGGTTGACAGAGTTGGATTTGTACCAGGAGAGAAAAGACATCGATCAGTCCAGCAGGAAAGGATGAGCAGAGCCCACAGAACATCTCAACCCTCTGCATTCAGGACAAAGACAGCACTCACCTTGAGTGCTGAACACAGTCCAAAGAAATAAAGGAGGAAGAGGCCAGTGAAAATGTTAAATGATTTCCCTTAAAACTCTCATCTATCACTATATTATTCCATGTTTATCCCCTTATTTCACACAGTCTTCATTAACTTTTCGCACTAACATGATTGTTCACCGAAGTCTGAAGCAAAAGATGAGCCTGGGCATGGAAAACACTTGTGTATTTTTGTCCCTTCTGTGGTGCAGCATGCAGAAAAGAAATGTGGCTCCTGCTCCCTGGGGGATTCACTGCTCCAAACAACACCACCACCTCTTGGAAATACTTTATTCCTGACCTTCTTCATTTGCCTATGACTCTGAGAATGAAAGCAACAGACCTTTGCAAAAGAGCCAAACTCTAAATTGCCCCAGTGCAGGGGACAAACTCTGCAGCATTTCTGCTCTCCATGGGAGGGATTGCCACACCTCAGGGAGAACCTCCACGTGGCAAAGCTGTGAGGTGACAGGGAGGGTGTGAGTTGAACTCAGCTGCACTGCAGGCCTTGCAGCTCTGGCATCTACTTGCAGCAAATCCTGTAAGGATAAAAGAGCCAAACTCTAAATTGCCCCAGTGCAGGGGACAAACTCTGCAGCATTTCTGCTCTCCATGGGAGGGATTGCCACACCTCAGGGAGAACCTCCACGTGGCAAAGCTGTGAGGTGACAGGGAGGGTGTGAGTTGAACTCAGCTGCACTGCAGGCCTTGCAGCTCTGGCATCTACTTGCAGCAAATCCTGTAAGGATGCTCCTAATTTGAGTTATTTTTTTTGGAATGATCTAATAGCCAAATCGGTTCTGCACAGATCATTGTTCTAATGGGGTGGCATGAAAAGGAGGAAGAATTATGCTCCCTCCTGAGCCTCCTGCATTTAAGGTAATTTCATCAGGATAACCATTACCTGGGAGTACTAAGCCCTATGAAGACCTTTCTTTTCATGCATTAGTGAATTATGTTTTAATTCCTCATTATGAGTGATGGAAAATCCACGTCGAAAGCCAAGCAGGCATAGATAATGTGGGACTGTGCTCCCATCTCTGCCAGCTGCCCCTCTGAGGAGCTGCCTGCTGATGAGCTGAGCTCACCACATCGAGTCAACAACTCTGTGTGTCATTACCTGCACTTAATTAATTCCTGATCTTCGTAACACAGAAAAATGCAATAACAGAGCACCAGCCAGAGGCCTGGCCCTGTGCACAGATCATCCACTGTGTTTTCCTATGCCCACTTTGAAGGCCTTTAAAGCACTCCTACTCCACTGCAGACTGAACCATGTGGATGTTTCCCATCTCATCTGCTTCTCCTTGTCTCATTCTGTTAGGAACCCTCCCTGTCAGATAAAGTCATCAGGTCTTTGAATAAAGAGAAACAATTCTTTTTGCTTGATTAACTGCATGACTTCATGCTATCAGCTGCGTTAGGGGACAGGAGCAGGAGAGAGGCTCTCAGGGAACCAAAGTCAGCCACAGCCACAAATCTCTGCAGCAGCACCCTGAACTTTGAATCATCAATTGCACGTTCCCTGGGAGTTTGCCTCCAATAACAAAAGCATTTCTTGTAGGTTTCAAAGATGTTGTGCTTGCACAGTAGATGACAGTAGAGACGTAAAAATTCTACAACATCTGTTTTTATGTAATTTGCAGAGCCTGAGATGGGTAAGGTGCAAATTGTGGGCAATTCAGAGATGAGAATCTACTATTAAGAAAAAGATTTATGTAAGTAACTGCAAGTATTACATGAAAGAAGTGAACTTTGCCTCTGTCCAGGTTGCAACTGGGCAGGAAAACATCCATCACAGAGCAAACTCTCGGTTGCCTGAAGCCTGAGAACCCTCCCAAGCTTCTCATTAACTAATAACTCAGTAAGTGCTTCTCAAGTGTGAGGCCTAAGCCAACGCTAACCTGCTGCTCACACCTCCAGCTCACCAGCTGCTTGGCTGGAGTGAGGGCTGGAAGTCTTGCTGGGGAGGAGACAAGGTGCAGCCTGCAGGCCAAGTTAGGTAAAGTTTTTGCTTTTAAACCAAGCACTATAGTTCAAATCACTAACACACACAAACTATTGTTGTCTGATGGCATCCATCAGTTGATTCTAGCACATCTGTATCCACGTCAGAACTGCCACCTGTGGTGGATGTCTCAGAGAAGAACCAGAACTGATCAAGTCTGACAAAGCCAACCAGGACTTCACAGAAACTCTGGAAGTTTGGAGGCTGGGGCAAACAACCAACTTGGTAAGCTCCTGCCTGAAATTAAAACCTTTGTACCACCTCAGGCAGAGAAGGTTCAGAGAATAAATATTACTACAGCTAAGAAGAACATGGAGTGAACTGCAAAATAATTAAACTCATCACGCGCCAAGGGAAACCTGACTGATTGCTGCAGCGCTGATTAGTTGCTCCCCCTGCTCCAGAGAGCATTAGCATGAGAGAGGAAGACAGCTTCAATATTCCCTGAAATATCAAGGTTATCTGCTTGGCAGCACGGGTGAGGTTATTGGGCCAGAAAAGGCTGTTTCAGCTCATTACCACAACCTCTTTGCCTCCCACTGCCCACAGCTCTGTGAGGGTGAGGTATGGTCTCCCCAGGCAGGAAACCAGTCCCATCTCAGGCTCTTCTGAGCAACTGCTCTTTTCCATGCCTGCTGAGGACACTGCTTTCACCCAGCTAGATGGCAAAGTAACTTTGCCACTCTCTGCAGCAGCTGCTTGCCAGAGATTAGGACTTTCAGCACTATTTTTTGTAACTAAAAGAATTTACATCTTCAATTCCCAGTCAATTCTCAGCTCTGCTGCAGCTCAGCCATTTGACAGAAGCACACCAAACCTAATGTTTGGGAAATTCGTGTGTGTATATATAAGTTCCCAAGTAAGATACAGTCATTATCTGCAGCCCAGCCTCCAGGCCTTTCCAGAGCTGCTCAGCTCCAGCCACTGCATGCTGCAGGAGGAAGCAATAGATCTCATACCCAAGCAGATTAACTCTCCAGAGCTTTTCTAATTAGAGACACCAGCTCCTTGCCAAGGAAATGTGCTTGCTGTAGCTTATTTTAGCTCTGCAGTTCTGACAAACCAGTCACTTTTCTTCTTATGATCTTGTGTAATTGGAAGACAAACTTTTTCTGAATAAGGAATGCTCAGAGACACCACTGCTCATGAAGCAGTGTATTTTCATGACAAAAATAGATCTACAAAGTGATAGCTTAACAGTAACAGAGATTGTGCCCCTATAAATCACAGAAGGAGGGAATGGCAGAGGTTGGCAAGAGTCCCCAACTGCTCATGCTGGGGCCAACTTCAGCATCAGATCAGGTTGCTCAGGGCTGTGGCCAGTTAGGATTTGAGTGTTTCCAAGGACAGAACTTGCACCACCTCTCTGGGTCCCAGGGGCAATGTCTGACCACCCTCACAGTGAGAACATTCTTTCTGTCTAACCAGGACTTCACTTGCTGTGAACAGCTCACAGCCCCTTGCCCTTTGCTGTGCAGTTCTGAAGAGAGTCCAGCTCCACTCTCTGCTCATGGACCTCACCTGTGTGCCTCAAACCTCTGAGCTGAAACCAAGAGCTGAGACCTGCAGTGCCCACCCTTCCCCACAGCTGATGTGTGCTGCAGTGTCCTGCCACAGAAATGAGGAAAAGGATAGGAGCAAACAAAAGGTCAGTGCAATACAGAAGGTTTAATAGAGTTTTCTGTGCTGATTCCCTTGGACAATACTGAGGGCTCAGCCCTTTGTCTCAACACACCACTGCAACTTTTGGCAGGTTTGTAATAGAAAAAAATACCACAGGGATATTTTATTCTGTTTTTCTTTTCTCCTTCACCACACTGTCTTGAGAAAAAGTAGGTGAGGAGTTTTAGCTGTTGCCAACTGCTGTAATAAAACAATACAAAGCATTGTTTGTAGCCACAAGCACAGTTCAGAACTAAGCCTTTCAGGTCAGAGGACAACAGCAGGGCACAGAAGAACTGACTGCATCCCACCTGGACACCAAACATTAGTTTGAGGTGTTAAAGCCCCCAGCCCACACACTGCATCTTCCAAACCAGAGGGAGAAACTGCTGAGATGGGCTGAAGAACAACCCAGATGTGCACCTCACTCTCTGCTTCCCACAGACTAAGCCCACAAGGAATGCTGTCCCATCCCATGGAATTGATGCTAAACCTCAGGTGAGACCCAAAGCCCCATCCCAACAGCCACTACTGCCACCAACAGCTCCTCAAGAGTCAAGCACTGAGCCTTCTCCATCATCTGATATTATTTAAAAATTCAGCTGTTGATTCTAGCAGTCTGTCACATCACAGCATGTTGCTCTTCTTTCTCTAGAGCAGAGAGTGTGAGGCGAGGAAAACAGCAGACACTCTTGTTGCTTCTGTGTTTGAGCTTTAACTCCACAGAAGAAATCCTTCTTCCTGAGACCTTTACATGCTGCTCTTACACACAACACACAGGGTAAGGCACTAACCCCAAAGAGCTCCTCGTGGCACAGATTCAGCAGCAGTACCAAAGCACGTGGCTGCTCCTGTAATTTGCTTTCTGCTAACACAACATTATTCATCAATCGATAGGTCAGAAGATTTCACTGCTCACTGGTTTGGTGGAACCGATTAACAGGGTGATAAAGAAGATTAATTTATTACAGGATCTGCTGGGAGGCTAAATACTTGCAGGAGAAAAGAAATTGTTTACTTAGATTTAGCAGAGGAATAATTCCCATTCACATGTGTGTACATATATAGAGACTACGATGAAAGAATATATGGACCTCAGATCCAAACAGCTGCAGCACATGCTGTGGAGTGGCTTTGCATTGCAGCTAGTGCTGGGCACAGCAGGCTCTACACCTCAACCCTGCAGCAGCACACCTGAACCCTGCAGCAGCACACCTCAACCCTGCAGCAGCACACCTGAACCCTGCAGCAGCACACCCCAACCCTGCAGCAGCACACCTGAACACTAAGGCAGCACACCTGAACACTACAGCAGCACACCTGAACCCTGCAGCAGCCACCAGTGTGCCTGTGATACCTAGGGGCACTGGTAATGTGTGTCCAGTCTGAACACTTTTTCTGCTAAATCTAACTGGGTCTAATTTAAGTCTAACTTAAATCTAACTAAATCTAACTCCATGTCTGCTAGCTGGGCTCTACCCATCCATGGTGTGCTTGCCCCTTAACTCATCTGCCTGATAAAAAGAACAGAGCTTTCCTGTGGGATTTATCCACAGCCTCACACAAGCCCTGAAGAGCACATGGCACTAGTGCCACCAACATCACTGGGAGTATGAGCACAGCAGTGTGAGGAGAGACATCCCCATCAGAGCAAAGATTTATCATGGGGCAGTGGCTGGGGGTCCAGGATGGGCAGTGACCCTGTGTGCTGTGCTGCAGTGTGCCAGCAGATTGTGTACAGGGCTCGTAGTACAGCCAGGATGGAGCCAGAGCCACTGCAGCGTGAAGGGATTGGCACCCACCCAACAGGCTCTGCTTAATGGACTGATTTTAGATACAGATATTTGGACAAGGAGCAATCGATACTGCACAGCACAGCACATGCATTGTCTGCAGCCAATTATGCTGCACTCTGTGCTGTACAATATTCATTTTAATGTTACTCTGAAGGGAGGGAGCACGGCAGGTCAGCCAAGGGAAGTGACAGCACTGCTGTACAGCCCAACCCTCGTTTCTTTGAAAACCCATGTCAATACAGTGCAAATCCTGTCAACCAGGCCCTGACAGAGCACGGCTCGAGGAAATCCATTAAGCCTTTACCCGGTTCACTGCCACGGCTGTTTTCTCTTGCCAGTGTCACACGTGCTGTTCAGGCTCTGCCACTGACTCTGCTCCATGCACAGCATCACCCCTTCCCACCAGGCCCATGCTTGCACACCCCAGGGACTCGGCTCACCCTGTTCTTCCTGGCCAAGCACAGGTTGTCTAGGGCAACAGAGATGCCCAAATTGAGCCTGGGTCCCTGGGGCCTCACCCTGTGCCTGGGTATCTATTGATTCACCCAGCACAGGGCAGCACCGTATGAAAAGTCGTATTGTAGCACCAAGGATGCTGCTCTGAGCCAAAGTGCCTGTCCTCCACACAGCACTGCAGTCTGCTGGGTCACAGCATCCTTCAGCTCTCTGCACATCGAGTTGTAACCTGTGAAACGCTGCATCCATCCTTTTCTCCCAACCTTCAGCTGACTCTTCTCCAAGGTTGACTCTCCCTCCACAACATCTTCAGCTCTCTGAACTTGGTCTCTTACTGCCCTTTGACATTTTGAGGCTTTAAAACAGATGCCAGATAATTGCTCACTCGGGGTGCAAAGACCCTGAGTTGTCTGAAGCCCAAGATTCAGAGGGATGGCAGTTACAGGCAGCTGACCACTACAACACAAACTGCTGCCATGGTCTGTGCAGTACCTGGAGGTGTTTCTTTATCCCAAATGATAAA
>NW_008677615.1:14709-15358 GCF_000695815.1 Acanthisitta chloris | reverse complement strand
AGAGCCTGTTGGACAATAAAGTTGGAGCTTGCTGTATCACCCACACGGAGTCGGCCGCTTGCTTCCCCGTGCGGAACCTTCACCTTTCCCAACAAAAAATTAACATTTGCAGAAGCTTTCCAGTGTTCCCAGGCAGGAAACATTACAGGAGGCAGCAGAATCAGTATTATTTATATGGATCCTATTATTACAAACTAGAACTCCACACACTGTAATAAAGCACTGAAAACCCTGAACAAAATCCTGCAATACACTGGGATGAAATAAGAACACAAAAGAAGAGAGCCTTTCGGATGGTTTGATGTTATCCCTTTAAATAGAGCTGCCCTGCCATATGCTGTGCATCACAGGGGACTGGCACGTCAGCAGAGCACTCCACTACAGCCACAGGGCTCAAAAAACCACCTTTCCCTTCCCACCTGTATTTGCTGCTTTAATTCTTCCCATTTTGTTTTTCTACTGGTGCGAATGTGCCTCTTCTGTTGGAGGATCTGCCGGTGAAAAATCCCAGGGGCAGCCCTGATTTGAAGGCAATACTGAACAATCTTAATGCAGAAGATCCCTAGCAGGGACAGGCTGAGCCAAATTCCTCCAGAAAGACCAGGTTAGTGCTCTGCAGAGCCCCACGAGCTATGATGTGCCCTTTCTT
>NW_008677615.1:3747-14671 GCF_000695815.1 Acanthisitta chloris | reverse complement strand
CAGCCAAATGTTCCCTGGGTTTGGACCCTGCCCAGAGGACGAGCAGTTTGTACCTGTGGTGCTGTTGAGCAGATTTTGCACCACTGCATTGCCCATGTGTGGCACTGACATACCCACACTGCTGGCCTGGCCTCTGCTGAGGCACAGCTGCAGGCTGGGCTGGGAGAACAGTGGGTTTGCACCTGCAGACAAGGTGGGTGTTTATTTTTAGGCACAGGCTGTGTGAATGCAGTGCCCTAGGAGCTGTGAGCTCAGCTCAGCTCCCTCGGAGCCTCACTCCACCACCACAACCAGGAGATGCACCCCCAGGAGACAGGGAAAGCCAATATTATTTGTGCTCTCGCTGAGGGAGCTGAGAGAGAAGTTCGTTAGTATTGATACAGAAACCCAAAATCAGGCCACTCCAGTCCCTCCTATTTGTAGAAGTAATAATTCTCTGTAGGTGCTGAAGAACAAGCCACGTGCGAAATAACCTCATTTCAGACCTGGATCCATTCCGGGACAATCGTGGACAATTATCAACATTTGGTGATTTGCAGCAGAATTTTCAGTCAGCCTACTAGAAACCAACTGAGCAGGGTCTGCCAGTGCCTGCACAGTGCCCTCCTGCCTGTTATGTGGGCTGGGGACACAGCCAGGACAGGCACAAGCCAACCAAAGTAAACCCATGCCAAGGCACCCACTGAGCTGGGGCCAGCTAAAGCTGTTAGTTGTCACCAACAGGATTGCTGTATTTCAACTCTCAGTGTATTCCACAGCACTGCTGGGACCCACACCTCTGGCCAGAACCTCTGCTCTTACGGAAAACTCTTATTAAACTCCCAAACAAGCAGGTTTGTATTACTGCTCAGCAAGCACGTGAAGACAAGTAGCCCAAGGAGAGCCCTGAGCAGTTCAAGCCAACTATTGATACATCCAAAACTATAGCAAGGCCCATCTGAGGACTGTGGATAAAGGCCTGTATAAGACAAAATGAGGTATCTGGGAACTAAAGATCAGCTAATCTGCACCTCATCAACCATGGAAAACAAAATGCCAAGTAAACCAGGTACTTGGTTGCATCAGTACTTTGACAGAGACCTCAGTCTGAAGCAGGCTCCTCTGTACAGAAGATTTTCAATCTAAAAACATTTTATACAAAATAAAGGCACTCAAATTATTTTAAAACCAGTGAACTGATAGGTACTACACGATAAACAGACACAGAGCCAAAGAGTTTCTGTCCTTGATCCAACCATTCAGTACATCCCTCCATTATCTGGGCAGCACAAAGTGTTGCTGATGCAGTGCTGGGTGCCAGGAACAGCATCAATGATAGGAAAGGATCTGGAGAGCTGGGTAATATCCGTTTATTTGAGTAAAGTGCTCTGAATAGCTGAAATGGCACAGTGCCTGCCTGAGGACCGAGCACACAGGTCTTGCTAATCACACAGACAACGGCAATTAAGACACAGAAATGAGGAGGTTTGAGCAGAACCAGCCGCACAGAACTCCTCGTGTGATGCTGTTACTGAGAGGGGAGAAGCAATCCAGGGCTTCACATATAGAGGATTCACACATAAGTGCAGGGAAAGGGTGTTATTTCAGCATCCAGTATCCAAGACACCACTGCGAAAGGCTGTGAGCAGCTCCAGTGACCATATTTCAAGGACAGTCCTGAAAATACATGAAGGATTCAGACAAGACTCGAAAGTTATATGAGCTCTGGAAAAGTTTCCTGATAGTAAGAGGCTTTCGTGGCTCAGGCTATGCAGCTTTCCCAAGAGGTGATAGGGATAATTCAGCCCCAGACTGCAATTCCCACCGAGAGGAAGCAGCTCTGATAGCACACAGCTCCTGCCCCCCCAGAGCGGGCACAGTGCAGCAGCAGTGAATGCAGCACATGTTTTAAAGCCGTCACTGGAAGCAGAGCCCTGGGCTGCTATCGACTCTGCTCTGCTCAGTGAGGAGCATGGATGAGCTGTGCACAAAACACCAGGGCTCAGGCTGCAGTCAGGAGCCCAAAACAGCACGTACAGGCAGAGTTTGGATGTGCAGAGCAGCACCTCCCGGTCTGAGCACCCAGAGAGGTGGGCATGGGGCCCTGAAGGTGAGAAACCCTCCAGATGGGTTTAAATGCTCTCCCCAACTGCCCCAACTCTGCCCTACGTGTGATGTGCTCCTGAACAGTACCAGAAATGAGGCTAATGGCAGTGGGGAAAATTCCAAGTGAGTAAGAGAAAGCCAATGGCTCAGACTGCCTGTTGGGGCCATGGGTAACACAGGACAGCTGAGGTCTTTGGGGTTTATTCCTCCAAGGGGACATGTGAACAGCTTGAGGAGGTTTTGGGGTTGTAGCTGTACCTTCCCACTGAGGCCACCACAGGATGACAGGCCAAACACAGGACACTGCCTCACCAGAGCTGCCCAGCAGCCTCACAGCCTCTGCCCAGGGCCACATGGTTTGCCCAGCACAACCCCATGAAGCCTTGGCAAAGTCACTGGCAGAGAGGAACAGGACAACCCCCTCCCCACTGCTCACCTCACCATGCACCTGCAGAACTGCAGACCTAATGCCAGCCTGGGCTGAAGGCACAAACACTCATTTCTGCTCATTAGTTAGCACACTGGGGTCAGCTTATCACACACCAGAGGAGCACAGGAGGTCTCATCAAGCCTTTATGCCTAATTATACATAAATGAAGCATATTCTGCAGTCACACGTCTGTTGTGCTTTCCAAACCTCCACAAGCACTTCCACCCAAAGCTGTGCCTGCATTAGCTGGGGGCACTCTGCACATCATCTAATTAAAAGGAGGGGAAAAAACCATGACAAGCCTCGAGAGTGATGAGGCAATGCTTCACATGTCAGAACAGCAGCTTGAATTCAAGCCTGGAATTTGTTAGAATGCTTTGACTACAAAGAAATAAAAGCTGGCAACGTGACAGAATAATACTGCAATGGAGTCTGCAGCATCAGATATTTTCCAGGCAAAAACTGGTTACGATAAATGAGCTAAAAAACTCAGTGTTCATGTAACAATCCGTGTGCATCCGTAAAATAGGAGTTGCAAATACATTAGGTTTAAAACAATCTCAGAAAACAAGGACTCATTTTCAGTGAGTTTCCCCCCTATCCTGCTCTCTCAGATCACTGCGAAGAGCATCTGTATGGTCCCATTATCTCCCTGCTCTTGTCATAAATTCAGCAGTGTTACTTTGACAAATTACATTCCTTTCTGTCGTATTATTTTAGTCAAGTACACGTCAGAGTTCTTAATTAAAGCCCACACCTGTAAATTGGATTTTTTATACATCTCCTTGAACATATACATGTGTATAGTATAAATATAGTACCCGTACGTATGGATGGGATCGTGATGTTCCATTACCAAAACAGCTCTATGGTTTCTATAGCTCCAAAGGAGCCTATTGTCATCTGTGATGTATGTGTTTTTGGGAGCTGTGCTTGTCACCCACAGCTCTATTCCTCCTTCATTCCTCTGGTTAAAATAGATTTATTTTTTTTTAGTTTGTCTATGTGATAAGCTATTCTGGAAGAGTTATTCTCGTGTGGATGCCCTCAGTCTGAAATGAAATACTTGATCATTTTGATTTAGCTCTATCCATATGCTCAAAATTCCTGTATTCCAGAGGAGGAAACCAAACAAACCAAGCAGCAAGTTTGCCTCCAGCCCACACGGTGGGTTAGTCCAGACAATCCAACATTGGTGCTGGGCTGAAAAACCTCCCTAATAACAACACACACACATTAGCTGTCTGTTGAAAACCTCCCTAATAACAACACACACACACATTAGCTGGCGGTTGGCACCTCTCTGGGGGAGGGTGACAGCTCCAGCCAAGAGGAGAGAGATGTGAACGGAGAGAGAAGACTGTGCAAGCACCATCAAAAATACACCATCATCACTCAGCACATCTGTAAGGCAAATGCATTTCCACTCATTTCACTGATCAGCAACTGAAGCATACGTGGAAACACAGAGAACTCCTGTATCTGAAAGGTTTGGGTGCTCTCATCACACAGACTTCCATCACAGAGGCTTCAGTGAGTGCAGGAAAGGAGCCTGTGGAGGATTAACCCCAAAGCATCCCCGAGTCCAGCTCTGGAACTGCCCATTGCTGTGCTTCCACTTGACACAGAAGTGGCTTCTTCAGGAAAATGTCATTGCAAGAGTTAGGAATTTACTTAAAACTAGCTTATGCTAAGCATGTAGGAAACAAGCAATTAAGGAAAGGCACAGAAAGACCAGCCGTTCATGTTTATGCAGTGCAGACTTATTTTTGCAGTGACCTAGTGATGAGAGGGTGAGCCCTGAGCAGCCAGGCTGCAGCTCCTGCACTGGGCACACCTTGGGGTCAGCCTCAAGGTGAGGGTTGACACACAGACCCCTCAGCACACTCTCCCTATGCCACAGGGCAAGGGCTTTGGCACTGAACCCCCAAGGCTGCCACAGCTGCCCTGGCTCTGCCAGCCACACAGACAAATTCACCTCTCCTCCCTCGACAGCAGTTCTGGCCAGTCTCAGTGCCCAGGTTGGGATAGCAGCAGAGGAAGCAAAGCAGACCCAAGTGTCCCCAGGACACACTGGCACAGCTGGCAGGGGCTTTGCATGCAGTGCCACAGGGACGGGCACAGCTCGGGGGGCTGCAGGAGCTCCCCCCAACCCTCACCCCCCAGGAGGTGGTGGATGAGTCAGGGCTGGAGGCAGGTCAGGCACAGCCGCAGGAACATCCACGCGGGGGATGAGCAGCACATTCACCTCTCTTTTCCCAGCCAGCAAGAATGAAAACCCAGCCAGGAGCTTTACAGCCTCTTTAGTTAAAAGACAAAGTGGAAATAAACTTTGGAATGACGTTAACTAAAACTTTCTAAAATAAAACTTCCATTAAAAGGGGAGGCTGGAAGCAGATATTTCTGAAGCTGCTGCATCCTCCACAGCACTAGCACTTCTCGCAGCGCAAACCCCTCGGAGGAGCTGCTGCCTCCCTCCCCTGCTCCAGCCTCGCACTCCCTGCTCTAGTTAGGGTGGAAGGGAAGGAGCTCAGCCTGCAAAGACAGGTGCTGCCGGGAGCCCAAGCTCCCAACAATCAAGTCGCTCTGTCAGGTTAATTAGCCCATAAATTAAGGGATGCTTTGCACGCAGTAGCACAAGGCACAGCCAGGGCACAGAGGGAAGGCTGTAGGGATGGGAGTGAACGAAGCACCAGGGAGCAAGGGCACAACTTTGTGTCACATCTCTGGCCCGTGGTGCAGTGTCTCAACAGCCAGAGCAAATTAAAAGATTCACCCTGTTTCTATTGTAACTGCTTCCTTGATTACATTTTAAGTTTTCTACTGAAATGGGCACCTAAAGTATGTTTGAAGCACACTTTCCACGGGGCCAGACCATAGCTGGAGACCCCCAGCAGCTCCACTCCCATGTCAACCCCTTCACCCTAACCAGCAAATGCCACCACACCAGAAGAACCTGGTACATCTGCAGCCATCCTCCATCCCACACCCAGGCAGCATCTTTGGCTGATGATAAAATCATATAAATACTCAGTCTTTGAAATTATGTCTAGCAATTTTATGAAGAACCATGGATTAAATACGTCACTCAAAAGAAACCTAGAGAGGTCAAAATGTCTGTGTTCACAGCAATGAGCAATTCCACTCAGTTGCCTGAACTTTTCTCGAGGCTCCTTCTTACCTGAGGATGACACAGTCATAGAAAAGACTCGAATAAGCTTATTCTTTGAATGGAGGAAAATCAAAAAACAGCAGTCATAAAGGGGGGACAAATAGCATGATTAATGATGCCTTAATCTTTTAATGCAATAATTTCTGCCTTCCCACTTCTGGTAAATAGCACAAGAAGTCTCACCAGGAAATTCCCAGAAGCATTCATCTTGCTGCTGGGCCCCAGGAGGGTTTTAGTGTGGCAGATGACAGTCAGATGCTCCCCTGGCACAGTGAGGCTGTTGCTGGGACAGCAGACAGACATGGAAACCTATTTCAGCTCTAAAAGCAGCACAGGTTCAAAGCCTGCTCCAGCTCATAAGAAGGGGAACCCCATCTGGAGCTCTGCCACCACCTTGCACACTGTCAGAATCCTCAAATGCCTCTTCTCCCCACGTCAGCAGCTCCTCTACAGACCCTGAGGCTGTTTCTGGTGCTCCACCACAGCATGCCCAGGCCACATCTTACTCATCATCCCTGTTTGCTCCATGTCAGGACAGCTCAGCTCCTTCAAGTTACTCACATCCTGCATGAGCAACCCTGTGGTCCCTCCAGTCACACCTCCTGGCCAGCATGAGGAGCAACAGCCCAAGGGGACTGGACCCATCACTCTCTGCCTTCATCCCCATGGGGCAAGCAGTCCTGGGACAAGATGGGGTGTAGCAGCCAAAGGCAACAGAATTTAAAACTGTCCAAACCAGGGCCAAGCAGCTCTGAAGGAAGAGTGCGTTAACATGAACCCACCATGAACTGTGATTTTCAGAGTATCTGTTAATTTTAGGAGCATCGAGTGGTGCAGCTGAGGGTTTGAGCTGCTAGACAAAGTGCTACACAAAAGGCAGAAACTTTGTGGAAGGGACCACTGGCTGGGACAGGGATGAAGAGAGAGGATGGGTACAAGCAGGGAGATAGGTAGTTTTCTTTTGACACAGCTTTGGTCAGTGGACACCAGAAGAAGCTTTTAAACCATTATGTAATTTTATGCATTTAAGCCTCCCAATTTGCACACACTTCATCCTGTTCTACCTTGTCTCAGCAGTAGCAGACCTGGAGGGCAGGGATTTGAAGGACAGGGCAGCAGGTTTACAAAACTATTCCCAAGAGCTTTTTAGCCCCAAACAGGCAACAATTACTGTGTGAACACAAAGCAACAAATGAGGCACACAGGTTTGGCAAGTTGAACCAGTGCACAAGAATTAGGTGTACAAGAGCTGCTCACGCTAGAGGGGGAAGGAGAACTTTAGGAAGTGCACCCAGACACACAGGTAATCACCCCAGAGATGAGTAACAGCACAGGATGGAAGTGGTAGGAGCTGGCAAAGCAGCAGGTGAGCCATGCTCACATCACCACCCTGGGCAGCACACGTGGGCTGCCAGGGCAGGGCCACAGACTGCTGAGAATGGACTGACAAACCCTCTGCTGCCCATGGAAAACATCTCAGTAATGTGTGCTGGGATGAGGCCATGGCTAAATGCCCCAGCATGAGGAAAGGAGGGTCCCCACAGCAGCTCGGGGTGCTCTTCAAACACCACGTGGAAGCTAATGTGACCGAGTCACCCACGGGCAGGGAGGGCTCAGTGAGAGCATAGTCACAAGACATGCAGAGAAATATCTCCAGTAAATCTCCTCAGACACCAATCCCAGCACTGATGTCTTCCATTAAAAGGAGTCTTGCTCCAAGCAAAGGCCACTGACAGTTGCTGCAGATTTAGGAAATGCTGATTTCATTACTCTGCCACCTATTTCCCCATGCAGCAGGGGCCATATGGATAGCCAAAAATCTCCCTTCACCAACACGCACTAAGGAAAGGAAACCACCAGGGAGTTGTATTGGATACTATACATTCATCACCTTTCATCCTATTTAAACCAATAAATTCCACAACTTTACAGCAAGCTGTATAGGGAATGATATACATATGTTGCATATGTACCCCAGGCATCCCTGGACATCTGCAAAGATTAAGAACTTGATTTTCTTACAGTCTGAAATCCATGCCACGAATCCAGACCATCAGAAGGATGGCACCGGTGGCATTCTGCTTCTACTGGGGGTGCTGGCATTTTAATGCAGTTTTAAAATACATGTTGCTGTTCCCAGGTCCTCCATCACTCTTCATATTTCACTGCATTTCCCCTGGTCATTCTGGCACATGCCCATACATCCCTATCTCACCCTCTCCAAACTGCCTTCACTGGATCCTGCTTTGCATTTGATGCCTCCAGACATTTCTCTTCCTGCCTGAGAGTAGCCAGAAAAATAAACCTGTAGAGGGCAATAAATTTGCCTTTAGAAGTAAGAAGGTGCTACCCTGAGACAGCTCTGCAGTATGTCAGTCCCTAATAACCATCCTTACTTTCTAACCCTTCTGCTTTACTGGCAAACCCTTTGGAGGTCAGACTGCACGACCTGGGGACAGAAAGAGCAAACAAGCCCAGATAAGACCAACGTCCAGTGCCAGAAAGACTCAGAAGTGCCTACAAGGACAAGAAATGGGTGGGTGAGTGTTGGAACTGGTTAAGGAAAACATGCAGCACCTATTTATCACCTGCTTCAGGAGAAAAGACTATTCTAAGGTCTCAGAGCTCACAAGCCCTAAAAAGTTCCATTGATGTCATTTCTTAACTCTCCCTCTCCTCCCTTTCCTTTCCTGCCCATTCATATAACCAGAGTTTGACAAAATTACAACTAAAGTTCCAGGCTCGCAGCTGCGACTTCGCTCCCCGCGCTCGTTTGCTCGAGGTTTTTCCAGACTGCAGAGTGCCATCTAGGCGAGGGAAGGCGGCTGTGCTGCGAGTCAGCAGCTGGAGGGAATAAATCCTTCAGGGATGCATCACGGAATACCTACAGGATGCTTTGCAGAGCAGCTCTTTGCAGACTGCAGATGTTTCGTGGCATTTTTTTTTAAAGTATTAAAATCCTCCCGTGGCTGAATGAGCAATGCTTTCAAATGGCTTGTGGGATGAGATGAGAGCCCTTTTAGTTTAGCATTTGAATATTTATGTGTTCTCATGGAGAAACATTTTAGCTCCTTATTTTTTCCAGGCTATCTAGAGGTTCACCTGGATCAGGTGGGCACTGAACTGGGACAATTTTGGTGCTGAGATTCCAGGCAGAGCCTCATTAAAGGACACGTGGACCTGACTGAGGTGCTGGACCTAAGTTAACGATTGTTTTACGTATGTGCAGATATTTGCCTATGGGAAGGTATTAGAAGGCATAGGCTCCACAAGCTGTGGATTTTTAGCAACAGGCTAAAAATCTTGCCTATATCCGAAGTGGAAAAAAAAAATAATCTAAGATAACTACAGAGATGTGGTGGGCAGCAGCTGCTGCAGCAGAAGGGACTTGCTCCAAGGGACAATGTTCCCACAAACCTGCCAAGCAGCAGTGAGGAACCAAACAACACAAACACCAATCTTCTTATTCCTGTGTCAAGAAAGCTGCCACATACTTACAGACTGAGCATCCTCATTGCCTTAAATAGTGGTATGAAAAATGCAGGAAAGTCTCTCCTACCTGGTTACCACTGCTGTCCCATCACCATTGTTAAACCCAGCATGGAAATCAACTCACTGCACCTTGCTGCTTGTCCTTGCCCAAGCTTGGGAGAGAATCCCTGGAAAAATCCAGCTGAAAGCAGAGCAGGGTGGACAGCAAACAGCATAAATGTGGTCATCTTTCTCCTGGGCCTGTGTTAAAATCCAACCTGACAAATTCAACATTTAAACTAAGCATCACTGAAATAGAATCACAGGATGGTTTGGTTTGGAAGGGACCTTAAAGATCATCTAGTTCCAACCTCCTGCCATGGGCAGGGACACCTTCCAAGCCCTGTCCAACCTGGTCTTGAACTCTTCTGGGGTTGGGGCAGCCACAGCTTCTCTGAGTAACCTGTGCCAGTGTCTGAGCACCTCACAGCAACAACAGCCAAAGGAACTCTTGGTCTCCTACCAAGAGCCCATACCTAACAGGCTGCAGCAGCACAGAGCTCCCCACAGAAGCACAACCATTTCTTGGGGAGTTATAAAAGAACACACTAGCACAGCAGTGCAATAAATAATAGAGCCTGGTGAATAATGCAAATAAAACATTTTCCCCTCCTATTTTTCATGTTTCTAAATGTATTTTCTTCCCTTGCTGTCAGGCCCTTTCTGCTTTGCCTTTCACAAAGCTTCGTGTGGAGCAGAAACAAATTGCAAAGGATTTGGGAGAGAAGTGAAGGGGCTGCTGCCACACCGGCCTCCTTCCCCCTTCCTCCTCCCCTCTCTGTCAGGACCAGGAAGCGTGGGCTGGATTTAGATTCGGCAGGGAGGCTCTCCCAGCCTGTAATTACTCTGACAGCTTCACCAAAAGCTTTACTTTGGGTCTAATTAAGACTTATTAGGGTTGAAAACAAACAGAACAGGGTTCTTTCCAACACAATAGACCCTTTACATGAGCAAAGCAAAAAGATGCAAACAAAAAAAAGGATGGAAATCAAGGAGAAAAAAAAAAAAAAAAAAGAGGTCCGTGTCCAGCACTTTAAGTCAGGGCAGGGAGTCCTTCATCAGCATCACCATAAGAGGTGGTGGGATGGTGAGCAGAGGGACAGAGCCCCACTCAGCACTCCTCACCCCCTGGTTAAGGGCCACTTGCTCACTGCTGTTAATGCTGTGAAGCAGGAAGGAAATTCAGCATTTCAGAGTTTCTGACAGCTGAGAGAAGGGGCAGGAGGAGAGGCAGCATATACAAACTCTCAGGGTGAAGGGCTGCACACTTCCACAAGTGCAGGAGAGATGGCACAGCCTGAGCTGCCCTTGGACAACAGGAATGTCACCTTAGTTTGTGTACTGAATACGTAATGTAAGTGCAACAAAAGGACACTTAGGCAGAGTTTTTAAAAAAGACGCTCACAAGAGCGGCACCTGCAGCTGAACTTGCCTATGCTCAATGGAAAGGAGCAGGTTCCCACCTGGTGCAAGTGGATTTCCCTCTCTCCCAGAGACACAAGCTGCCCTTGGACAACAGGAATGTCACCTTAGTTTGTGTACTGAATACGTAATGTAAGTGCAACAAAAGGACACTTAGGCAGAGTTTTTAAAAAAGACGCTCACAAGAGCGGCACCTGCAGCTGAACTTGCCTATGCTCAATGGAAAGGAGCAGGTTCCCACCTGGTGCAAGTGGATTTCCCTCTCTCCCAGAGACACATAAATG
>NW_008677615.1:0-3722 GCF_000695815.1 Acanthisitta chloris | reverse complement strand
TCTTTCCATAGACTCTTTTTTCACATTAAGAGCAAAAAGTGTGTGCTGAGCTGCAGTAAAAATCCATCCTCCAGCACCAGGCGCTGAGCCCAGCACAGCTGCTGGAGTGCCAGTGCCCTCTCCTGTTCAGTGTGCACCAGCTTCACTGCTCCTTCCACAGCACGTCTGGGGAAAACATCCCCGGACACAGCCTGGCATCCCACTACTGACCAAAAAATGGTGTTTATAAGGTTAAGGGAAATGTGAAAATAATGCAGAATTTACCTGGACACTCTTCTGTGCAGTCCAGAAAAGTCATCGCTTGCTTCGTGTCACACAGGAAGAAATAATCCTCTGCCTCATGTCATTACAGGTGTTACAGGGGGAACACCAAGGAGCCCTGACCCAGCCAAAGAGCAGAGCTCATGGCACAGGACCCAGCCAAAGAGCAGAGCTCATGGCATAGATGCAAAGACCTCAGTGGTCACACTCAGGAGGTACCCACAGCTCTTCACGTGTAGATTTTCACATCTCTAATTTCTTTTTTCTGCAACTCAGATCCGTGGGAGAAAAGTAATTTGTCCCAGTTTGGATGCTCACACAAAACCCATCAGCATACCAGGGCTTTTCCAATGACAATTTTGGGTTTTGTCAGTTCTTTACAAAACAAATGTTCACACAGCACTAGTTAGGACCAGAGCTGGAACTTCTTTATCCAAGAAGAGGTTCTGGAACTCTTATGAAACAAGGCAGACATTGCACCAAAATAAGCTGAAGTTTAGGAGATACCAAAAGGGTTTTCATACCATAAGCTCTGTTGGTTGGAGTCTAAAATGAGTCACATATAATGACTTGTGGCTGTTCTTCTAAAATCCCAGTAGCCCTACTACACCCCTTGTTGGAAAAGCCCATCAATGGACTCCACATTCACCGTCTGTGAGCGCCAAACAGATGTGCAAGCAGGAACAAATGCCCCCTATTTCTGAGAAAAGCAGTCTAAAGTAAAGGGAAAGCCATACATCCAAGAGCTACCTGTACTGACGTGCATCTTCACCGGCTCGGTCAGTGCAATCGTCTCCTTGACATCAAAACCAACAGGTTTGGGGCCTGCTGACCTGAAACAGCAGCAGCTGAACTGGGAGATTCCTCACACTGGTTCAGGTGCTGTAAGTGTGGGCATCCCCTTCCTGCTGCAGGGTACCCGGCAGGGTATAGCCCAGGTGAGGATGGAGCCATCGATTCAGGCGGCGACACAGAGCACGAGAACAGACACTGAAGGCAGTGTGTCCTCTGCAGCTGAGGCTCCTGCTGCAGCTGCACATCAGCCAGGGCAGAGCAGGTTCACACTGCTGACAGGGTCTGTGGCAAGTCCACCCCATAGCTCTCCTCTCAGCTCTGCTGGGCTGCTGAAGGTTTCATCCTGTAGGACACAAATGTTAATTAATGACTTGAAGGTTTCCTTTCTGTAGGACACAAACATTAATTAATTACTTTAAAGCCATTTATGGCACTAAAGATCTCTCCTGAAATTTCTAGTTACACCTAACAAGTTGCTTTTCCCTATGAAATCACTGCTGACATTCAGTGTTTTGCTTCCACCTGCTCTGTAAGGAATTTCAATGTCTCTGTGCTTGGACAACTTAGGGCAATAATTCCCCCCATGAATGGCAGTCACAGGAATGAGCAGCTCAGGAGAGGGAATTGCTGAGGCACAGGGACAACACCATCCCTCACATTCCCCATCCAGAGAGCTCCCTCAGGGCACCACTCACTCCTCTTGTTCCCTTTTAAACACCTAAAAGGAAGCATTTAATTGCATTCTAACTGACCCATTTCAGTCCATCTGTAATCCTTAAACCTGCATCCACATTAACAAACAGGAGAAAAAAAGTCAAGTTTGAAGCACGCTGAAATCAATACAGCTTTAAATGTACTCATCTGAGTCAAGCCTAAAACCCTCACACATGAAAAAGTGCCAGCTCAACATTTTTCTAGCAACTGGATCACCTCATGTCCCACAGGACTTTAGAAAGTGTTTCAGAGAGGGGGAACATGTCCAAGAAGCCTTTAAAAATGGGGAAAAAAGCCTCAGGGTGCAACAATGAGTAATTTCTGCCTCATACTTTCAAAGGTAAGGGAGAAACAGGAGCTACTCAAAGCAGGAAATGGGGCAGAAGGGAAAATTACCTGCATGGATTAATCACTTTATAAATCTTGCCAGAAAAATCTGTCAAACCATTTCAAACCACACAGCATATAAAATCTGATCCATAGCTCGTTCTAGAGCCACAGCACGTGAAAAAATACATCAGAATCTGTGCTCTAAGTCACAGAAATTATTCAGAATCAATAGGAAACCTGAAACTAAGTAAAGCTTATCCAGATAAAAACACCCAAATTCCTGTGACCCTTTGGGAGACTTTGCCTCACCATTGTGCACATGTACAGCATTGTGGACTAACAGAAATCATCCCAAACTTATTTAAAACAGTGCAAAAGTTAGAGGAAGGCAAAGCCTGAGAGAAAACGTGAGGTACTGCTGAGCAGGGACAGAGTGGGAAGCACCACAGGAGGGCACAAGGGGAAAGGAATGAGACGCAGCAAACTGCGAGTTTTACTGGCAGAAAGGGTTGAAAACAAAAGACAATAAATAAACATACTTGTTTGTTTGTGGCTGTCGTAGCTCCTGCCCCAGAGTCCACACACTTCTGCAGAGTCCTCTCCTCCAGTCAGATGGGCAATATTGAGGGTGGCAAACAGCCCTGGCAGCTCCTCCAGCCAGCCAGGAGGGATTTCAGACTCTGTGAACTTATTTAGCCAGGATTTTTTGCTCAGGGTACAATACCAGCCAGGTTTGAGGTTTTTACCTCACACCCCCAGGTCAGGGTGAACCCACATGGCTCCAGCACACTCAGGTCCCAGTTTGCTGCGGGCGAGTCAGAGTCCTTGGCTGGGCTTCACAGTCTGTGGAAAAAGGCTCAAAATGGGATTTCAGTTACACCTGAGCTGGAAAGAATAAAAAAATTCATTTTGCTTTGTAGTCCTTGCTGTGGGACTGGAGCCACCGGGGCAGATTTCCAGCTCAGAACTAACATGTTTTGGCTGGGACTGAGCGTCCGTTCCCTCCTGCGCCTCACAGCCCGGGCAGGAGCTGCCCCACAGCCTCATCCTCTCTAAGGGCTGTAAAATCACCTCAGATCTACAGAAAATGCCTATTGAGAACCAGAGAGCAGAGTACAGCACAGAGGCTCCACAATGCTCTGCCCAGGAGAGACTCAGAATAGCTGCAGACACCTCCAGCCCCTTCCACAGCCTCACAGTCTGCACAGCACCTCAACCTGCCACACACACCTGCACGGGCAGGAACAGGAGTGTGGGTGAGCACAGAGCCCCTCACACCACCCTTGGGGGGGTCACTGGGCTGGAAGCTCCACATCTCATGGTGTGAGCTCCACATCTCATGGTGTGAGCTCCACATCTCATGGTGTGAGCTCCACATCTCATGGTGTGAGCTCCACATCTCATGGTGTGAGCTCCACATCTCATGGTGTGAGCTCCACATCTCATGGTGTGAGCTCCACATCTCATGGTGTGAGCTCCACATCTCATGGTGTGAGCTCCACATCTCATGGTGTGAGCTCCACATCTCATGGTGTGAGCTCCACATCTCATGGTGTGAGCTCCACACCACCCTTGGGGGGGTCACTGTGCTGCCACCACATCTCCTCATGGTGTGAGCTCCA
>NW_008677614.1:9994-23841 GCF_000695815.1 Acanthisitta chloris | reverse complement strand
TCTGCTTAGCCCAGCACGGCTTGACTCGGTTGGGCTTTGCTCAGCCCAGTTAGGCTCGGCTGGGATCTGTTGGACTTTGCTTAGCCCGGTTAGACTCTGCCAGGCTTGGCTCAGCTCGGCCAGACTCGGCTCAGCTCAGCACAGCTTGGCTCGGTTGGGCTTTGCTTAGCCCGGTTAGGCTCGGCTGGGCTCAGCAGGACTTTTCTTAGCCCAGTTAGGCTCTGCCAGGCTTGGCTCGACTGGGGCGGACTCGGCTCGGCTCAGCACAGTTTAGCCCGGGTAGGCTGGGCTCGGCTCAGTTGGACTTTGCTTAGCTCGGTTAGGTTCTGCCAGGCTTGGCTCAGGTCTGCTGGACTCGGCTCGGCTCAGCACAGCTTGACTCGCTTGGGCTTTGCTCAGCCCAGCTCACCACGACCCCCAAACCAGAGATGTCGTCCCCCAAAAGGAAGGTGCCTGAGCTCAGGGCAGTCACAGGAGGAGGCGCCCAGGGAACTCGTGTCATCCTGTCCCGGGGACACTCCTCTCCCCCGACCACCCGGGGCTGTGGCCGTGCCCTAAGGTGCTTCTTCCCATCCTTGTGCTCACACCTGCCCGGGGACAGTGTCACCTCCCAAGGCACGTCGAATTACAGACCATGGGCACGAGGAAGGAGGAAGGGCTTTTCCATGGTCCCTAACAACGCTGACACAAGTGACAGAACAGAATTGTTTGCTTTCTGAGAAGGCTTTAAAACCACCTCCACAACACAGAGCTCCTTTGTGATCACCTTTCCCAGGGTACAGCAGTGCTCTGGGGCACGGCTGCTCCTATGAAAGGGAGCAGGAATAGGCCATTGCCACAGAACAGGGTTTCTTCCCCATCCCAGGGCAGCGTGTGGTCCCCTTGTGCCACAGAGCTGGGAGATGTCCAGCAGGGATGAGTCCTGCTGCTCTCTGTTCCCCATTACCTTATTCGCTCTTCTATTTTGCATAGGACTGATGTGGACTTTGCAGGAAGTAAAGTAGCAAAACAGAAGGGCTGAAATTCCTGAGTGTTTCTACTGTCACAGCAGCCCCTAGGAATAACAAGGAGAAAGAATGAAAATGAGAGTGGGGAGGCCACTGTTTGTCCCAGTGCTGATTTCCTCTTCCACAGCTGCATCCAGAACATCATTACTGGGTGCCAGCAGTTTTGAATTGCTTCAATAGAGATGAGGACACATCCTGCCCTGAAAACCATGGACAAAATAATGGGAACATGATGTGCAGACGAGTGTGTTGCTGATTTGAGCCTGGGAATGGGCTGAGTCCAGGATAAGAGCAACAGCGGTGGTTTTGGAGGAGAGCTGATGCCTTCCCAAGTGCCCCATATCAGAACCAGGGTTATGGGCTGGGAGCCTGGCTGAGGATGGGATGTCCTGCTTGAGTGTGAGCAGGAGGGTGACAGTGACATGTGGATACTCCTTATCTGGCTGCTAATGCACTTTTTATCTCCTCCCTTAGGTGACAGCGATATGGCAAGGCTTCGTGTATTTGAGCAACCTTCAGAGCAGCCTCCTGAGCTGATGGTGCTGTCCTCACACAGGGCAGTTTATTGTCACCTCATCACCAGGTTTGGGGTCATTAGTGTGGCTTGGGTTTCTAAAAATAACCTTGTAACAATCCCAGTCCAGTGCAGCTTGGAGGAGACTGAGGACAGACCTCATCACGGTCTGCAGCTTCCTTATGAGGAGTAGCACCAACCTCTGCTTCCTGTGACCACTGAGAGTACCCAAGGGAACATCTGGAGCTGTGTCAGGGGAGGGTTAGGTTGAATATCAGGACAAGGTCCTTCCCCTGGAGGGTGTTTGGGCACTGGAACAGCTCCTCAGGGCAGTGGTCACAGCCCCAAGGCTGACAGAGCTCAAGGAGTGTTTGGCCAATTCCCTCAGGCACAGGGTGCATTGCTGGGGTGTCCTGTGCAGGGCAGGAGTTGGATTGATGATCATTGTGAGTCCCTTTCAACTCAGGATATTCCATGATCCTATGATTAATAAGAGCAGCACACACCAGAACTGCTGAGCAAGTCAGAACAGGCGGCAGGACTCAAGCTCAGCCCGAGGTAACACCAGCCAAGGCTGCAAAAAGGCACTGATTTCTCAGACTTTCTCTGAGCAAAAGGGAGGAGGCTTCTTACTCTGTTTGTTCCCAGAAAACAGACATACTTACATTCCTGAGGAGGGCGAGTAGCACACAGACCAGCTTTCCCACCTCTCTAAGAACAGGGAAGTTGCTTCCACCTGAGCAGGTGCAGTGGGAACCTGAGGCAGCACATGCAGGATTGTCCTACTGCCAGGCATTCACCCTGTGCCAGGGCAAGGGGCCCTGGAGACAGGTGCTGTACTCAACCTGCCCTTTCTCTGCACCTGGGCCAGAATCATGGCTCCTGCCCTTCTGGCAAGAAATTCCCAACTGATCAGAGCAGCCTCTTTGTATCTACATCTTCTCCCAACAATGGTCTAGCAATCACTGCACAGCCCCCAGGAGGAGGAATCCTGGAGAGGTCACATCGACCAGACACTCAGTGACACTCAGAGGAGGCTGAAAGCTGTGCTCTGAGGAGCAGAGATAAAGCCCTGGGATGGGGATATAGGGGAGTTGTGTGGCTCCTTCCCATTTCACTCCCACTGGTCACTGCTCAGCCCCTCTGGGACAGAGCTCTGGGAAGGCATTGCCTCAGCTGCTGGTCATGGCATAGAGGTTCAGAGGATGATGTTCTGGCAGAGGTCATCTGTTTTCTTAGGCAGATGTTGTAAAATCACTTTAAAACCTCCATGCAGTTTCCCCCATAAAGGAGGGATAACACTGCTCAGGGAAGGTTGCATGGTTGGTGTTTAAAGCTGGTTCAAGACTGTCTTGAGCAGGCAAAGGGCTGTCAAACACCACATTGCCCCAAACAGACCCTGCATAGCCCTGGACTGTGCCCATGTCAGACTTGTGCTCTGCATTTAGCCCGATTAAGCTAAATTTTCATAACATTTTGTCCACAGTTGCAATATCACAAACAGCACAGATTTCCCCAGGAGATCTGGAGCCAAAATGCATCAATCCTGACCTGAAGAAAAGCTTTTTTATTCCATGCTGTCTGGCTAGCAATGACCAGAGCAATCATTTCTTTAAAACATGAACATCTGTCTCTGCTGGGAACTGAGCTGAGGTTCACCAACTCACTCCATGCCAAGACCACCAAGCAGCTGTCAGGCAGTGCTAACCCTCAGCATGTGTTACTGGCCTGGAACCAAAAGCCTTCAGCAAGGAAAGCTTTAGCTCCCTTAAAGTCTCACACCTCAGCTCTAGGGACACAGCATCTGCATGGTGCGGCTTTCCCAGCAAGAAGGGAGAAGAAGGATATTGGTTTGGAGTGCAGCCCCATGCACACACCCTAGGTCATTCTGCAGGGGTAGTAGGTGCAGTTGGGGTTGGGTCAAGTTGGCCTGAGGGCTGCAGTAGCCTCTAGGAGGATGTCAGCCTTAACTCCACAGCTGAGCACTGGTCTAGGAGTCTCCCTCACTGGAGATATTCCAGAGCTGTCTGGATGCAATTCGGTGCCATGTGCTCTAGCTGGGAGGTCGGACCAGATGAGACTCTGTGGTCCCTTCCAACCTGACCCAGTGCTCTGTTCAGGCACAGACATCACAGAGAGCTAACATGAGGCTACATCCCCTCAACAACAGGGCAGTGAATGACTCCAGTGAGTAACAAAAAAATGCCCTTTGCATTCCTCTCCCCAAAAGCTCTAGCTCTGGAAGAATACCTCCAGCCCCTCAAACTCTCTCTCAGTGAGGTCCCAGAACTGGACACAGCACTGGAGGTGTCTCACCAGTGCCAGCACAGAGGGACAATCTGGTCCTGTTGGCCATGCTATTCTCCCTCACTGGAGAGTGCCATTTACGTTCTTGCCCACCTGGACTCATGTTCAGCCGCTGAGGACCAGCACCCCCAGATCCTTTTCCACTGAGCAGCTTTCCAGCCGCTGTTCCCTGCGGGAGCAGGAGCTGCTCGCGCCGCCGGCGCTGCAGGGATCTCCCACTAGAGGGGAGCTTCTCCCTACGAACACTCGTCCTGCAGCGCCGGGAGGAGCACGGCCAAGGCTCGACAGGGACAGCGATTTGCAGAGGTTGGTTTACACCGAAAACGGTCCCGGCGAACACTGTCGGTCCAGTGGAGGCGCTTCCCTCTCGGTTTAGATCATGGGAAGAGGTTTGTGGTGTCTGCTGGTGGCTCCATGCACACCCACAGCTCTGCTGGTACCTCGCAGTTCACGTCTGGAGTGATGCTCTGTCTGCACAGACGTAGGGAAACGATGTCAGAACAGCCAGCAACAGCTGAAGAAGGATGACATCCTTCCAATGAGCTAGTCCAGGGTCCTCTCCCGACAAAGCTGAACACTTTCATGTCATTACAGTGTTTCGCAAGACGTCAAAAGCGCTGGGACCACAGACCCTGCAGGGGGAGGGAAGGGAGGTGATATCATGCAGACATCCCTTCACCTTCCGCTGCTGCCTCCTCTGAACAATCCTTCCTTGGGCAGGAAGGATGCAGATGTCCTTGTAGCCTTTTCAGACATCTCTGGCAAGTCGACACACACCTAAATGTCATCCAATAAGAGGATGGAAAACCAGAGAAGGAAACCAAAGCTACGTGGCTGCAAGGTCACATGAAATGAGATCACTGGCACTTCCCACCGTGTTCCCAGGGCTCTGTCCCCCAGAGAGAGCCCCAGGTCTGCCGGGAGCCATCCCTGCTGGTGGCCCAGCCCAGCAGATGGCACACACACACAGGGCACGCTGTAATTGCAGACACGCTCATGGAGTGGTACCCGACACCTCCCAACCACAGCTCCACGTTCTACCGGGCTGAGCTTGAGGGGATGATGTTTCTATAGCACTTTTCACCCTAGAGCTCATTCAAGGCTGGCCGTGCCCATTTCTGTCCTGGGAAATAAATGCTCTTTATGTTCAGTGGATGCAGATACAGGACAGGCACTGTCCTGAGGACTTGTGTGCACTCTGTGCAGCCTGTCCATAGTGAGAGATGCTCCTTGAAACCATTCATTCCGTTACCTCATACACAGCAACCTTCCTTTGGCAACTCCTCACTGCCCACAGCCTGCTAAGGTAAACACTGTTCTAGCCTCATGATATCCAGGAATCCCAGAGGAGTGTCTCAATTCCTTAAATTCAGCCTGGAAAAAGATTTCTACATAGGAAAAAAAAAAGATCCTTCCAGAGAACACAATGAGCAAGGAAGCCTAATTTAATCCTGGCAGTTATTGATTTACTCATTTTACCACAGCTATTTTAGAGATTGTCATATGAGAAGCAAACTAAAAACTCCCTTTTGGCTAACGTAACAGCCAAGCTGGACAAGATGAAGCTCTCTGAAGGTGGTATTGTGTCTCTGTGGGTGGCTTGGATGGCTTTTGCCCTCATCTCCGGGCTGAACAGTGGTGTGACAGTGACAGGAGATGAAAAAACACAAGTCAGATCACATTTAATGAGGTTCTCACCTGCCTTTCCACCAGACTGAAAATCAGGGTATGACATCTTCTGATCACACTTTGAAGATATGTTGTTTACTACTGACAGACCTCTCAAATCTATGTAGGAGTGGGGCAGTGCTGCAGGTTTCAGAACACCCCAGAGAACTGTCAGCAGGTGTTCGACATAGGGCTGAAAGTCCAGATGTGTAAGTTGTCCAACAGTAACTTCTGCTTTGGCTTAGCATGAGTCACTCCATCACTCTCATAAGTCATAGGACTTAATGGACTCTCATTTCAAATGGAAAGAAATAGTGGAAAATGTGCTGAGAAACAGTTCCAAGTGAGTGGAAGCTGATAAAAGCCTTGGCATTTGGTGCCTGGGGCTTGTCAAGAGGTACTCAAGGAACCTGAGCCCCACTCTGCTCTATCCCTCCCTCTCGCTCATTGACTTTCTGGAGGATTTTGAACAGGTTACTTCATGACTCAGTCACCTCTTTCTTTTGTGCAAAGATGATGGAGACTCACCTCCTTGATAAAGCACAGCAGGTTCTACAGTAGATGTGAGTAGTGTCTGAATAAGAGCCTGAGATCACTGAAACTTGTCATTCCTCTGTGGTGGTCACTGCTGATGCAATGTCTCAGAGTGCCAACGTATTTACTGACAAACGAGGTACATCCCACCAGTTGCTCAGCGGGACCTTTCTGGGCTGGCACTGCTGGGCCTCCCAGAGAGGCCATTCACACGGGCACAGCAGAGGTTTCCTCCCCAGGTGGCAGAATTTTGGTGGAAAAGAGGCACCTGGGGTTTTTTTACCTTCCTTGGATGACCTGTTAATGTCCCATCAAGGCTCTGGAGGTGCAGATCAGTGAGTCACAACCTGCTTTTCTCCTCCCTAGTTCTCTCTGCAGTCTGGATTTGCATCTAGATTTCCACTGTGAAAGCCTTGAGGTGTCCAAGCATACATTTCCCTATGTCTTGGGAACACACAGAGCACACAGAACAGAACTCCTCAGTGACCCAGCACCAGCACATCTGGAACTAACCTGTCCCAGGGCTGAGAGCACAGGCAGAAAAAGGCTTTACTTTGAACAGCAAATGCCAGTAAAGTCCAGGGAAAAAAAATCAAGCAGCAAATAAAATTAGCACTGTGGGCTGCACTTACCCTGCCAAGAGCTCATTTAGTGTGGGAAGGGGAAGTGCTGGAGGTAGCATGACCAAGGTATGTGGGAGGAGGCAGAGAAGGAAAGCTGATCCATCCTACTCCTTTGCACTGCTTCAAAATAGGAGCCCCAGCAGTCAGAGGGGGAGGCTATAAATGGCTGGAAAGCCAAGGAGCAAGAAAAGGACAAGCTGTGTCTGCAGCACTTAGCAAGCTTGAGAATATATGGCCAGAAGGGTCAAGAGAGCTCAATTGTGCTAGCAGATTTTTAAAGGATTGGGTTTTTTCTAGCCATTCCTAGCATTTGGAGTGATGAGAGCTCAGCTCTTGCTGTGTGGCATTAACTGGTGAATCTGTCAGGACTGGCTCTACCTCCCTCCCTGCCCAGCACCATGGCCGTGTCGTTTCCACCCGTGTCATACACAGGACATTGATGTGAGCAGAGGATACAACCCAGTGTGAGCTCTGCCTTTCCTCACACACTCATCTGCACCCACTCTCCCATTTCCCAGTTTGCCCTGCCACCTAACACACTGTTCAGCTTCCTCCCAGAAGGAGTTGTACAGAGGATGAGCAGCTACTCTGTGCCAAGTCTGCATGTAGCCAGGGATGACTTCTGCACCTCTGCTCCAGTTCCCAAGCACTGAAGAAACACTGGTATCTCTGGGGTGGAAGGGATTGGCATGAGGGGAAAGGCAATGTCCTACCCAGGAAGGCTGTGGGGTTGGGGGTTAGGAGTATTGTATCTACTCACACAAGGCTTTGTCTTTCTGTTGTAGATGTGGGTCAGGTCCTCTTCTGAGCTCCCTCAGTTCAGGATTGTGATCAGAATCGCAGACACAGAAGACTAGTTGGGCCCACTACAGAGACAGGCAGCAGATGTGACACAGATGTGGGTTCACATTTCCCTGGAGCTCCCTGTGACTTTGCCCTCTTCTGAAGTGGATTTGAGGAATCAGAAACACTCTGGATCCAAGGTTCAAGAGGACCTTAGATCCTTCAAGGCCAGGTTGGATGGAGCTCTGAGCAACCTGGGCTAGTAGAAAGTGTCCCTGCCCATGGCAAGGGGTGAACGAGATGAGCTTTAAGGTCCTTCCAACCCAAACCATTCTAGGATTGATTCTATGACTCTATGACCTTCTCCTGAGACAGCTTCTAACCCCCTTACTCCCTTTGATCCTGTGAAGACTTAAGGGGTTACAGAACATCTGTGAGCAGAGACTCCAAGCCAAGCCCAAACACAGTGAACAGGAGGTCAGTGCTGAGCCATCAGCACAGGAGGCAGAGCAGGACAGGCAGCACCAAGGCTCCTGCCCTGCCTGCACAGCCGGTTTGAGGGGACAGCAGGGTCAGGGAGGCTCCCTGACTGCCCAGACCAGAGCAGAAATGCTCCCTGCTGAAAGGGGTGGGAGTCTTCAGAGCATCCATACTAATCCCTTCACAGACCCACATCTATTTCCTGGAAGCTTTGCCTTTTTCTGTGCTATTGAAGCCTAGGCAAGCCTGAAAAACCAGTCTGGTTTTGTTTCACGTTGATTTTACATTTCTTTTCTCTTTGCATGGGTGCCAGAGCTGCTATGCTGTTGCTATGTTTTGTGATGTTTAAGCACTGCACAGTTCTCATTGCCAGAGCTGACGTGAACCCTGTGAATCTGGAACCAGTCAAACCAGCCCTGCAGGGAGAGTGTGGGGCCACCCCTTCCCCACAGTCCCTTCCTCACACCCCCAGCACCCTGCAGAGAGGATGGGAGGGGAGAACAGTGGCAGCTCCACTTGGCAAAGAGATACAAACTTTTCAGGGAAGGCTGTGGCCAACCACAGTCCCAAAAGAGCTGGAGCTTAGCTTGAAACCTTCCTTAAGACAGGGAATTTCTGGATCCTCCAAGCCAAGGTTGGGATAAGGAGGTTGCAGCAAGGTGGGATCAGGCTCTGCTCCCAGGGAACAACAGGACAAGAGGGAATGGCCCCAAGCTGTGCCAGGAGAGGTTCAGGTTGGGCATCGGGAAGAATTTCTGTATGGAATGGGCTGTCAGGCATTGGAACAAGCTATTCAGGGAGGTGGTGGAGTCACCATCTCTGGAGGTGTTCAAGAAACAACTGGATGTGGCACTGAGTGCTCTGCTCTAGCTGAGAAGGTGGTGATGGGTCACAGGTTGGACTTGATCTTTGAGGTCTTTCCCAATCTCAATGATTCTATGAGCTGGCAGCACAGAAGGTGAAGAGCATTCCCAGGGGAATGCTATTCCCAGGGTGAGTCTGTGGGTCTGACAACCTGCAGGGACATCACCCAACGCATTCAGAGCTGCATGTGCTGTCTCACAAGGCAGACACACACTATGAGCTCCCATGCTGGTTGGGACTGGTGCAAAGGATTGTGCTGTGCTGTCTCTCCAGGCCCTCATCACCCCATTCCGGGAGCTGGACCTACTGTGGGGCACACAGGGCAGGAGGAAGGGGCTGGGGTGCTCCCTTCCAGCAGCTCCTGTGCGTCAGAAGCAGCTCAGGGCTGCTGCTGGGATTGCAAAATCCTCTCCTGAGCCGTGTTTGAGGCTGGTTTTTGCCAGCGTTACTAGGGTACAGCAGTGACTAATTCTCTCCGAACTTTCAGTTTCAGCCTCAAGCACTACATTTCAGAGGGACCTGGTGTGTGTTGTGTGGGTTAAAAGCCCTCAGACAGCTCAGAGTTCTGGCTATCTAGGGCAGAAATACCCAGATCCAGAGCTCAGGCTCATCACCCTGGTGCTGTGCTGAGCCTGGCCCTGGAAACCAGATGGGACAGGGATTAGAACACTCTCCCCTCTCTGACTTTCCTTCAGCTGCTGGCCAAAAAGGCATTTGTGATCTTGTAAGGCAGATGAAAGAAATGCTGCAAAAAAAGGAGGATGTTGCAGGCAGAAAACTGAGCAAAATGCACTGAATAATAGACCTCTTAGTGACTTCCATTCCAAAAGCAAACTCTGCACAACGGACCTTGATCAAGAAATAAAGAGCAGAAAGAGAGGTGAAGTGCTCTGGCTGTCTAGGGCAGAAATAGCCAGATCCTGAGCTCAGCCTCATCACCCCAGTGCTGCTCTGAGTTTGGCCCCAGAAGGCAGATGGGGCAGGGATGAGAACACTCTCCTCTCTCTAACTTTCCTCTAACTGCTGAAATGCTGCTGGCCAAAAAGTCATTTGTGTTCTTGCAAGACAAATGAAAGAAATGCCACCAAAAAAAAGAATGTTGCAGGCAGAAAACAGAGCAAAATGCAATGAGAAACAGACCTTTTAGTAACTTCTAAAAGCAGCCTCTGCACAACAGTTAGACCTTGATCAGAAAATGAAGCAAAAAGAGAGGTGAAGGGCACAGGGATATGGATGTTTCCACTCGTGGTGAATTCTGAGTTAAAGGATCAGCCTGTGCATTGCTCCTGCTTTCCAGGAGTCCTCAAGGAAGCCACAGGCTCCATCCAGCCAAGCAGGCACAGAGATGCTCTGCACAGGCTGGAAAAGTACAGCCCCTGCGAGAAACCTCTGGCTGAAAGCTCTGGGGCAGGGAGGGGGGTTTGCTTCCACCCTGCCGTGTGAAAAGGAATACGGGGCTGGAAAGGTGCCATGGAAGTGGCTTTCAATAACAGCCTCTGGAGACAGGCTGGTGCAGGGGAGGGGCGCAGGGCCCCGCGCAGCTATGGCAGGAATGTCCCCTCAGGAACTCGCTGTTCCTTCCTGCGGCGCCAACGTCACTGAGAGGCTCTGGAGTCAGGCAGGAAGGCTCACACGGCCCCTCCGCTCCCAGCCTCTTCCAGCATGGATCCTGCATGCTCAGCCCCACACAAACAGCCCCTTCTCCCAGCACAGAAGGAGGAGATGCATGGACCTACACAGTTGGCTACTCCCTGTTGCTGGTGATGAGCTAAAACAAGACCAGGGGCATGGACACTTCTGCCCATGGCATGGGCAGAGGCCACTGGGCTGGCAAAGTTCTCTCTGCATGAGCCTCCCCAAGGGTCATGTAGGGGGTTCCCAGCACAGCCAATCCCTCGATGGCTGTTGGTGAGCATTTTCTCCACCTCCATGTGAACGAAGTCCAGCGCATCCAGCTGGCTCCTCTTCCACCCTCTGCATCCTTGGAGAGGGGCTGGGTGGTCACTGGTCCAACACAGACACTTAATCAACGTGTTCATCAGGAGGAAGCTGTTCCTTGCCCTCCTATCAATGTGCACATGGTTGAGGGATACACACACACATCATCCACATGCAGGAATAACTCAGTGAGGAGCATGCCAGGATCATGCTCCTGTACACACCGTGAACACAACCAATTAGATTGGAAAAGACATCCAAGATCAAGTCCAACCAGTGACCCATCACCACCTTGGCAACTAGGCCAGAGCACTGAGTGCCACATCCAGTTGTTCCTGGAGCACCTCCAGGGATGGTGACTCCACCACCTCCCTGGGCAATTTCAATGCTTAACAGCTCTTTCCATGAAGAAATTCCTTCTGATGTCCAACCTGAACCTCCCCTGGTGCAGCTTGAGGCCATTTCCTCTTGTCCTGTCACTGGCTGTCTGGGAGAAGAGGCCAAACCCCACTGGCTGCACCTCCTGTCAGGTTGCTGTAGAGTGATAAGGTCACTCCTGAGCCTCCTCTTCTCCAGGCTAAATGATGCTGGCAAGAACACCACACAGGAGCAGATTTCTGCTCAGCTGGAGAGCTGACCCTGCAGCACCCACAACTCCCCACCCAGGCTCTGCACCCCCAGCTGCAAAGCTGCTCCTCAGAGCAGTCAGCACAGCAGCTGGGCCATCACTTTTTATTGCCAGTGAGCTCCAGCACCTCACCTGAACTTTGAGCACCAGTGAACAGCAGTACATACAGCTCAGGAAAAGGATAAACACATCTCAGCAGCCACCAAGCAACAGGACAAACAGCACAGAGCATCTGCAAACACAGCCCTGTGCCTTTGGCTGTGACAAGTGGTGGCTCAGCTGGCCACCACACTCGCCCTTGCAAAGCCATTTCTCATTCCTTTAGCTTTCAGAGACCCATTACTGACTTGAAAGAGAGGAAGAGGGTGGGAAAAGTGAGATCTCTGGCCAGATCCAGGACTGGTGATTTGGCAGAAAGCCAAGCTGTAAGGGGAACAGCCTGAAGCAACTGATCCTACTTCTGACCTGGAGGTGATATCTTATATCCACTTATGTCATGGTGGGAAGGGCAGAACAAAGGAGAACCAGCACCTCTTCCCCAAGGGTTAAACTGCCTTTCTGCATGGAATCTGGTATAGGAAAAGGGAAATTGAGCAAGAAGCCAGGCAAAGCTGCAACAGTGGGCAGCAACTGGGCAAGCACAGAGAGATTTCAGGCTCTCCACGGTCAATAGGATCCATTATAAAATCACACAGAGCATACAGTTCTGCAGCTTCAGCTGCACTCAGCTGCACCTTCCCTCTGCATTTCCATGCCTCCCACTTGCATAAGGAATGAACAAGGTCTCAGGGGCTGAAAGTGCTGTGCAGCACCTGCCCATGGAAGAGAAGTGCCCCAGGTAGTTGCAAGAGAGGAGAACTTCAGCTGCAGCACTGCACATCTCAGCATGGATTGGTTTGCTGGGAATGGAGACCTCCCTGGGAAACAGTCCTTTGGAAGAGGGAGCTCTCTCCTTGCAGGATCCCATCAGGACCTGGGTGCTGAGTTCTATGTGAGAACACAAGTCAGAAACATTTCATCCAGTCTCAAAAAACCTAAAGGTTCCTCAAAAAGAACATGATAAAGAAAAAACTTTCAGTCTTGTGCTAGGCTTTGGCAAGATCAAAGATTTCCACTTGGAATTTATGGCTGAGGAAAAGCTCTTCCTGGTGCACAGGTGAGTGCATGTGACAGAACAGGTCTCAGAGAACACCATGATTAGTGTCCCACCATGGCACTTGTGCCACTTGCAGTTGCACTTTGGGTCCTTAGAAGGCAGCCAGAAAATTAAGAATGGCAAAATCATCTAAAGTTTTAGAGAAAACGTTTACATCCTTTTCTATCTTCTCAGAAGCCTTTGTGTCATCAGCCCACCTGTCTGTGAGAAGAGGAAACACTTCAGACCTCCAGTTTCAGATGTAGATATGAAGGTTGCAGTGGCAAAACCCACAGCCAAGAGGAGTCAGTCTGTGCCCCTTCACTGAATCACATAATCAACAAGGCTTGAGGAGACCTCTAAGATCACCAAGTCAACCATTAGTCATTCACAATCATTTTCCAGTCACTTTCTCCCTGTGAAGTACTTCCTGCAGTGAACAGCCTGGCAGGGCATGGGGGATGGTTCATGTGCTCCAGCACCTGGAGGCAGGAGCAGAACTCCTTTTGCTCCCCCAGGAATGTGACATCCCCACCACAGAGGAGTCTGCAGCACTATTCAGGGCCTCTTTTAACTACTACAGGACATGTAGTAAACAAACAACTCATTTTGGTTCATTCCTTTCAGGAATTTCTTTAAGCCCTAGAGAACAAATGGAATTGTGCTGCTCTTGAGACCTAGTTGATCTGGAGTGAGATATGGGTCCAAACTTGGTGAAAGCACCCAGCAGGTTTCCAGCTCTGCATTTAGCATCCCTGTTCATCCCTTTCAGTCTTGTTAAAGGTTTTGGAATCTCAACCTTCCCCAGCAGCCTATTTCAAACAAATGCAAAGCCCTCCAGTGTCCTCGGCAAACCCCAGCTGTAAACCAACCCCAGGCCCTTCTGATTCCTGGTCCATGAGCAAACCATTGGCGAGGAGCATTCCAGGACAGCAACAGCACAGAGCTCTCCCTCTGGGTGAGACCTTCCCCACCAGCTCTCCTTGCTTTTCCTTGTGCCTCTTCCAGTCGTGCCCAGCTGTTTCTTTCTCTCACTGCTTCCAAACCCTTATGTTTCATATGAAAAAATCTTTCCCCCCCCCCCAAGAAGATCATTTTACACCAGAAATAGAGCAAACCAGACTTGGGATGCAGCCCAGAGAGCCTTAAAAATAGCTCAGCATTGAGCTCGTGGTGCCACGAAGGGCTGTGCCAGCTGCCTGGCCAGACAGACAGGGTGCCAGTGGGCAGACCCTGCCCTCACAAGGCCATAAATGACCACGGTGCTCCCCAGCAAACCAATTGGTGCCTGGCAGGGAGAGCAGGGTGGGTAGCATCGTGCTGTGCCTGCTGCCTACATCCCTCCCTCCTGCCTTCCTCGGGCCCC
>NW_008677614.1:0-9942 GCF_000695815.1 Acanthisitta chloris | reverse complement strand
AGGCATTAACACCAGATAAAAGCCTGAGGAGCCCAAATGTAGCACCCTGACGTCAGCCATCCCCGGAGCCTGGAAGGGAAGCTGTAAACAGAGGAACAAAAGGCAGCTATAAACAACCATTTCCATTGGCGCCTGTGGACAGGCAGTTAAAGGATAAAGAGGAACAAGGGAAGGTGCTGAAAATTGGGGGCTGCTCAGTGCTGAACTGTCTGTTGGCTTCAGGAGGAAGGAAAAGCTCCTAATGGGGTAGGAAGAGTGAAAGAAAGATTGAAAGGATTGTTTTCCTCCTTGCAAATAGCTTTGTTCCCTTCTGTCCCTCCCAGGCAGTAGGAGGAAAGGGTGGGAACTATTGTTCGCTGGCTCCTTGCACAGCTCCCAGGGCAGCCAGAAAGTCTTGGGCTCAAAGCATCCTGGTGATGCAACAAGGTTTTCAGCCAAGCTACAACAGCCAACAGGGCTCCAACATTTGGCCAGCTTCAACCATCCAACTCCCCCTGTGCTAATCTCAGCAGATGCTTCGGTTAGCATTGGTTCACCTCGAAAAGCCCTGAGAAGGATTCCTCATCCTCAGCCATCAATGAGGCCTAAAGGTGTTACCAAAGGTCATTATACTCAGTCATCAGTGAGGCCTAAATTTGGTTACAGAGGTCATCTCCTGAGGTACCAGGTGTGATCCACCTAGACCTGGGAGCAGGAGAAGTACAAATACACAGACACAGTTATAGGAGCATAGAATGGTTTAGGTTGGAAGGGGCCTTAAATATCATCCAGTTCCAACCTCCTGCCACAGCCAGGGACACTTTCCACCAGCCCAGGTTGTTCCAAGCCCCATCCAACCTGGCCTGGAACACTCACACAGATGGAGCAGCCACAGCTTCCCTGGGCAACCTGTGCCAGTGTCTCAGCACCCTCACAGTTCCCTGTGCTGTACAACTAAGCTAAATGTCCCCTCCAGGCTGCAGAAGAGCCAGGTTGGCACCCAGACCACCAGCTAGGAGATATGATCTCCCAGCAAGACCAAGTGACACAGGGGAAATGCTACATATGCCCAGACACAGACTGAGTTCATTACTGACGCTATCACAGCTGCCACACCATGTGTGGCATTGCTGACTTGGTTTTAAGAGCAGAGACCAACAAAACATCCTGCAATGTCACAGTTAAACCAGCACAGATGTGATTTAAAGAGAAAGCTCCACCAGACATGGTTATGTAATTTATACCACTTATTTATCAAGGGTGTCCCTGTTGCCTGGTTAATGGGAATGAGCCCTGGGTTTAAACAACTGAAAAGCAGCGAAGTTCACACCTTTCTGTCCTATATTTTATAGGCAAGAAGGATACATGGAATCGTAGAACATCCTGAGCTGGAAGGAACCAACAAGGATCATCAAGTCCAATTCCTAGCCCAGCACAGGACACCCCAGCAATCCCAACTAGGTGTCTGAGAGTGTTGTGCAAACACTCCTAGAGCTGTCAGCCTTGGGGCCTTGTCCCAGCACTGGCAGGTCCCAAATGATTTGACCAGTGAGATCATTCTCAGCACTTCATAGAATATCCTGAGTTGGAAGGGACTCCCAAGGATCATCAATCCAACTTCTGTCCCTGCCCAGGACACCCCAACAATGCATTCTGTACCTGAGAGCATTGGCCAAACACTCCTTGAGCTCTGTTAGCCTTGGGGCTGTGACAACTGCCCTGGGGAGCTGTTCCAGTGCCCAAATACCTCTGGGGAAAGAACCTCTGCCCAACATCTAACATAACCCTCCCCTGACACAGCTCCAGCTGCTCCCTCAGTCATCACTGGTCACCAGAGAGAAGACTGCACACACATTTAAGATTGCAAACAATCACATAGATATAATTTGAGATACTCATCATGCAAAACCCCTGAAATATATATCTATAAACATCATAATTCCATTGCAGAAGACAAGAAATTACCAATTGTTCTGCAAGGATTAGGGTATCAGGAAAGACTATTAGAGTTAATGAACATCTGCAGTTTATATCCTCCCTAAATGAGAAAAACCCGCCAGCAAACCCACATGGTGCTCTGACCCAGCTGCCAATTAACTAAACACCAAGATCTGAAAGAAGAAGATACTGATGTGTGAAACATTTTTACCAGAGCTGATATTTTGACAAGGAATTAGGCAATATACTGAAAATAAACCACCTCTTTCCAGTGCGCAAAAAGCCTCAAAAAAAAGCCATCATTAGGCATCTCTCCCACAATTGCTGGGGAACAAAAAAAATCCTCCTTTCAAATGAAATGAAATGATATCAGAAAGTAGAAGTCTAAAAATGACACTGCAGTTTATTATCTGAGTACAGGTGGGAGCTACATGTGGCTCTGAGACAAAGCTTAGCATTCAAAAAACACAGTGTGCAATGAGAACCTATTAATTTATAGCCAATTGGTTACTGAGTTAGAAGATAACTACATCACAGAGTCCTCTGGGAGGTTATTTTTAAACATGGGCCTATAGTTTGTGAATGAAAAGGTGTTGAAATGAGGCATTTTCTGTGCCCACTCATGGTAGCCCCAACATGGGCTATACGGTATGGATTCTGGAATGAATTGGCTGATGAAATTACTGTTCCTACAGCCCTGACTCACTCAGTGTGGACACCAAACCAAACCTGGGTGAGATGTAATAGAGTTTCTAATATCCACAGTTGTTAGCTGTGCTTCATCCCAGTTCCTTCAAGTGTGTTGGAAGTAGTGGCTGCCCCAACCCTGGCAGTGTTCAAGGCCAGGTTGGCTAAAGCCTTGAGCGACCTGCTCTGGTGGTAAGTGTCCCTGCCCAGGGCAGGCGGTTGGGGCTGGATGATTTCTAAGCTCCATTTCAACCCCTAAAATTCTATGATTCTATGGTTCTATGTCCATGAGCATCTTCTCTTTTGGCTTTCAAAACACCTTCAACCTTCAGGACCCAATGGAATGGTCTGAAGTTGTGCCAAGGGAGGGTTAGGCTGGATAGTAGGAAAAGGTTCTTTCCTCAGAGGTGTTTGGGCACTGGAACAGCTCCCCAGGGCAGTGGTCACAGTCCCAAGGCTGACAGAGCTCAAGGAGTGTTTGGCCAAAGTGCTCAGGCACAGGGTGCATTGTTGGGGTGTCCTGGGCAGGGCCAAGAGTTGAACGAGATAACCGTCAAGGGTCCCTTCCAACACTAGTGATTCTGTGAAGCCTCCAGACTCCCAGCCAGTGGCACATCACTGCTCAGTACCCACCTGGAGAACACTTCCACCCACTGCCAGCTCTGCGCCTAAAGGTGAACTGGGAGCTGCCCACGGGTGTGTTATCTCCCCCACTCTCCTGTCTGCCAGCAGCTCCTAGGGGAAGCCCAGACCGAGTCATCTCCGCGTCTAGCAGGAAACACATGCAAATGCACGAGCTTGAGAGCCCCATTCAGGAAACCCCCAGCCCAGCAGCCTCCCAGGGACCTCAGCCAGCTCTCAGCCCCCTCAGCTGAGCCATGGGTGCTGGCCAGGCTCAGCACACACAGCTGGCACTGCAGGAGGGGAGGACAGTCACACATAGCAGCTGGAAAACCCTGGAACTGAAAACTCCCAGCAGGAGGAAAAACCCCAAAGCCACATCTAGAGAACAGGCTGTCCCACACCATGTAAGGATAAAAACCAAACCTGCTTTTTCTTCTGATTTTGGCCACTAGTCTTACAATAACAGAACCAACTTGCTCTGTGCTAGACTAACAGTGTCAGGTCCACATAAGACCTTGGCACCACTCTCCAGACAGACATAGGTTTGGACAACTGCATTTCCAAAGTGGGAAAGAGCTCTCAAATACTAGAATCCATTACCCACTCCAGTGGCAGAGCAAGTCAGCTGATTCATCTCAGGTACCTGGATTCATCCTTTGGAGGCTGCACTAGGTGTCACACAACCACAGGCTGAGCCAGACCCTCAGCAGTGCCATGCTGAACCTCACAGGAACAGCAAGCAAACCAGCAGAACATCAGGAGCCCCTGTCTCTCCCCAAGCTCCCAGGTCTCTCACTTCAGGGCTACTTTCTCTCCTTTAATACCTTGGTCCCAATTAACCTTTTATGCCCTTGATGGGTGCTAACAGCCCCCACCTTGGCCCTGGCTCTCTGCTGGGCTTTCAGCCCCCAACACCTGTGGCCTTTGGCTGTGCACCATAGCAAACAGTGTAGTGGGAAGCCACATGCAGCACAAGCCTCAGAGCTAATTTGTTCTTTCAGCATGAGTGGGTTTGAGCCTGTGTTTTACCTGTTTTCCCAACCTCCTTACAGCCTTGGGTGGGAGCAGTTTGGGGGAAGCCAAAGCCATTGGCTGCACTGGGAACAGGTGTCTGTCACAAGCATTGCTGCTGGACAAGCAAAAGGCTAAGAAACAGGCTTAGAAGAGGTTTGAGGTGTAGTGAGTTCTCACCACACTACACAGTCACACACCACAACCTTTCCTCGTTCCCCATCTCACTGTGACTCCTCTGTGGGGCTGGAGAGTGGATTCTCCAGGACTGCACTTCAGCACCACCTCCAAATGACTCTCAGTACCCTTTTCTGCTGTCCTGGAGCCAGTAGAGGGGAGAAAACCCAGGTGGCAACTGGGCAAGCTAGATTTGCCTGTATGTGATCTGGATATAACGTTCTTTTTTGCACTGTAATAGCATCACACATCCTTGTGCCCTGCTAGTCTGATCCTGGGGGTGACTAATACAGGATAGTCCCTAAGCCTGAGTACACCCAGCACCTCTCAAAGTGCTGATTGCAAAAGGCAAAAGCTTTGAGACAAGGGGATTACCCAAGACACGTCTAATCTGGAGCTCTGTGTCTGTTTGTCATGTGATAACTGGGTATATTGTATCCCCTGAGTATTGCATCTAGCTGGGGTTATTACACACTGCTCCTGTGCTGTGTCCTTGTGTGGGTTGGCCATGGACAGCCCTTGGCTGTGGAGACCCATCCATGGGTGCTGGATAGAGGATCACATGCTGTGTTGGGTTACAATGTCATGACTTGAGTTCTCTTTGTAACTTTTGGGGTGTTGCTGTCCCTTCTGTGTCATTTTGCGGGCCCAAAGGAATTGTCTGGGTCTCCCCATCCCTGCTCTCCACACACACAATGGTCATTGTTTGCCTTCAGGGTGGGTGAGCTGCCTCTGGCTAGGGAGGAACAAAGCCTGGAGCCAGTTCCTGCAAACACAAAACATGCCTTTTTATCACTTCATGACAAATTGGTTTGTCAGCAGCAGGAAGTGATGTTACTGCTGTCCTCACCAAGGGGAAACTCCTCGCGGTTTCCATGGGGATGTATGCAACTGTGGAGCTACGGGTTTATATAAGCTGAAAGCCCCACACAAGCTCCTGCTGGGTGCCAGGGTTCAAGGGGCTTGGGTTGGAAATGAGGGGATGGGTCTGAGTTGAGTCCTGCTAGCACAGAGGGACAAGCAGCTCATGTTGGAGCCAGGGAAATGGGAGTTCAAAGCCCTAAACTAGGGTGCACTGTTTGCCTTGATATTCCAAACAAACAAAGCAGTGAAGCTGGGAGAATAAAGGATCATGATAAAGACTTGGGAAAGGACATATCAATAGATGGGACAGTCTATGTCATTGCTTTCCCCCTGGACTGGGCACTGGGGAGGTCCCAGCTCAGGGCTGTGCTCAGCTTTGGGCACTCTCTGCCCAAAGGCCATTGAAGCACTGGAGCGAGTCCAGCCAAGGGCAACAAGGGCAGCAAAGGGCTGGAAAACACGGGGAAGGGCTGAGGGAGTTGGGCTTGGTTAGCCTGGAGAAGAGGCTCAGAGGTGTCCTCCTGGCTCTCTGCAACTCCCTGCCAGGGTTGGAGAGAGGTGGGGTATGTCTCTCCTGCCATAGCTGCAGGGAGGGGAGTAGAGGGAATGGCCTTGAGCTGAGCCAGGGCAGAGTCAGATTGGATGTTAGGAGAAATGTTTTCCCTGTGAGGGTGTTCAGGCACTGGGATATTGCCCAGGGACGTGGTGGAGTCACCATCCCTGGAGGTGTTTAAGAAGCATTTGGATCTGGTGCTGAAGGATCTGGTTTAGGGTTTAGGGGTTCCAGCAGTGACAGGTTAATGGTGGGACCCGATGATCTTGGAGGTCTCCTCCAGCCTTGATGATTCTCTGACGTGGGATGTGCACAGAGCTGGAAGTGCAGTTGGTGCCTCTCTGAGCGCACAGCCCTGCTGGCCTGGCTGGCTGTTCCACAGCAGGCTTTGTGCTGAAGCAGCTCTCTTGCACCCCTCTGTCAGGTGCCTGCTTAGGTTAGAAAAGCTGATCAGCTGCCAGGTAATGAGTTTTATTGTTCCAAGAAACACATAAACAAGCTGCAGCGGCTGCCGGGGAGCGGATTTCTGTTTGAATTGCGATTAGCAGGCAGGAGTTTTTTATCAGTTCCATGGCCAGGGCTGCCAAGGTTGTATTTTTCCACTGAACAAGCTCTGCTTTGCTCTGAAGGTGAAAGTTTGTTCCACCCTTCACTGCAGGTGTAAAAAGGCTCATGTATTCAGAGACAGCCTTGCATACTTGAACAGGAGAGCGATGCTAAGTGCACAGTGCCAAGGGACTTTCCACGGACCAAAGGGGTTTGCAGGATTGACTTTGGGGTTCATGCTTTCACTTTAGGAAGATAAAGGTGTCTTGATGTCTCAGTGCCCAGGGATCTCTCCTCCTTTTAGCTGCTCCATTTTTCTCTCCCTTGGTGTCAGGTTGATGCTCGGTGACGGCTGCCGCGCAGTGCTGACGACAGAGCTGCATCCGAGGGGCAGCTCACGTGGAAGAACTTCAGAGGCAGCAGTGCATCATCCTGTCCTTCAAGGGCACCTTCTCCCAGGAGAAGAGTCCTGGATTTTAGCACCAGTAACACTCCAGGTAACTTGCAGGATTGCAGCAGGAGTTTGTGGTGCTTTGCTTGTCTCCAGTTACAAGAGTTGCTTTATGCTTACGAAAACCATCTCCGAGTTTAGGATCGTGACTGTTAAACGCCTTGAGTTTACAAAACCATTACCAGCTGTACCTGCCAAGCAAAACCGTTTTGGATGGGGCAAAAGTACAATCTGACTCCTTGAATATCAGATACACAAGGAGTGCTGTGTCCCTTTCTGGGGTAGATACAGGAAACCTGATGTCCTAGTGCTCCCCCAGCATCCACCTCCCTCTTACCAGCATTCCTACCCCAGGAAAATAAACTTCCAGCTGCATCTTTTCCCCCGGTATGGAGATGTCACAGCAGTACTGCTGCCATGCCCCACACACCCCACGGAGACCTGCGGTTCTGTCACAGCACACAGGATTAATCCTGCACCACTTGCTGCCCATCACCCTCACCCTGCAGCTCCTGCCCAGGAGCTGCTCTGTTCAAGCTCCTGGGTTTTGCTGTGCTACATAAGCTCTCTCCATTGCCTCAACTGAAACACCAGATACAAATCAGTCTAGTGATAATCTCTAGCAGGAAAGAATTTATTTGGGTCTGGGTAAGAAAAGAGGTGACTCGTTGGTTACCTGATCTCTCATCATGTCCTGAGCTGTTTACAGAGAGGGCCCAGTATGCCAGTTGCCTCACTCCAGGCATCAGAGGCAGTTTGAGTTGCAAAAGGGAATTAAGGAGGTGGGACAGAAAAAGAAAACACTTCGGGAGCTTATGCCAAGCCTCAGAGATCTGTTTCTAACAGGTTAATTTTTAGCCTTAACCTTTGAAGTATTAAAAGTAAACAAGGAATAAGGAAGCTTCGTCCTCCTTCTTAGGAGAAGGACTATTTTAAATCCACTGGAGCCCAGTGCCCAAGTCTCAGCTGGTTCAGGCTGTGACAGCTCTGTGGCCAGCACTGCAGCCAAATGCACCTCACTGCTAAGAACCCAGCCCTGGCTCACTGCCACTGCACAGCATTGTGTAGGGACAAAGCAAAGCTCAGGTTAAGAAGCTGCAATAATCTCTAGGCAATTATGTTGTTTAAATCCCTTTTTCTCTCTATTTCAGTCAAGACCTGAGACAAACAGAATTGAAAACACAGATTTCTTCCACCTCTTCACCAGGGAGATTCCACACGAGCCCTGAGACTGTGAAATATAAGATATTAAAGAATATATCATCCAGATCAATAGAAATATCATAATTTATTCTGTTTGTATAAAAAAAGTTATAATCATGTAACAAAACTATGTCTTCCTAAGAAGAAATATATTATTTCACATCATAAATAAATCAGCAAACATACAACCCTTGGCAACTCAAAACAAAAAAAAAAAAAAAAAGCACTCGCCTGGTGCTTTCATGTCAGTGCTTGGGACACAAGAAGAGCTGACAGATATACACACACAGGATTATAGTACCAAAAAAATACTGAGGTATTTGGTTTCTCTAGAACTGAAACTTTACGTTTGTGAAGGCAAAAAAAACCCCAACAAAATGAACCCCAACAACAATGCACTAATGTAAAAATAAATAAATAGGACTTGTCATACAAAAGGGAACAGCATCAGTGTTGCTCAAAGTGTCCAGGAATGGGAATACTGCTGAGCATGCTACTGAACATGGAGCAGGCTTAGGACAGACAGAAGACAAGGAGGAACAGCTCAGGAAGAGCCAAGTGTCCTTTGAGCTCTGTGTAGACATCCAGGTTTGGCTTGGGAAGGCAGGATCACCTTGTTCTCTGGCACTGGGTGAGCTCCTCTCTGTTTATGCCACTGTTCTGGGATGCACGTTGGCTCCCCACAAACCACCGGTGACTGAGGACACTGTCCCTGCAGTTATTGCACTTCTGAGACAGTAAGTCTGAGTTCTGACCACGTTTTCACCTGCTCTTCAGCAGCTTGGGGAAGTAGTGATGGGGCTTTGAAGGTAGCTTAAAGCACTGGACGAGGTGTGAACAGGGATGGAGACCGGGAAGTTAAAGACCGTGGTGGTGGATGCTCCTCTGTCCAACACCGCCATGGCAGGGCTCCCAGCTTCTGCTGAGCAGTTGGGGGCAAGAACCTGCGACTCAAACTGCAGCAGCTGCCCCATGAAGCTGAAGTTTGGGGAGATGATGCTTCTCCTCTGCTTCACAAACTCAAAGGCTTCATCCAGTTTGACTCTGTTGGTCCTCATGAGATAAGCAAGGCAGATGGTTGCAGAGCGTGAAATGCCAGCCTGGCAGTGCACAAACACTCTTCCTCCATCGTTTTTCACAGAGTCTGAAAGGATGAAAGCACAGTTAGCAAACAAGTCCCACTGCTTCCAGAGGTGGGAAAGCACAGGCTGCTGCTTTACATTGCTTTAATCCATCCCTTCCTTAGCCTAATAGGTGCACCCGGAGCTGAGGAGACAAAGGGAGCCTTTGTCCTGAGGAAAGCAGCTATTTTCACTCGGGGCTCCAATTCCAATTACACTAATAGCTCCTCCAGGTCACTTTAGCAGTCTTGCAAGATTACTTCAACACTGATCCACTTAAATTCACTATGTCTTTTCTGCACGACCAGTGCCTCTTGATTCCAGGTTTCAAACAGCTTTATGAAGCTAAGATTATGCCTCTGGGTAGAATAAAACTAATGGGAATGTTCCCCGAGTATATCTGAAATTTCCCCAATCTCAAATGCAGCTTTTACAGGGGGGAAACGGCGCCCAAAAATCACTTCCCAGTGCACATTACCCCAGTGAAAAAAAACCAAAACCAGACTGTGAAGAGATCTCATTTACCTATGAAATCAATCGCCTCGTTAAACCAGGAGCTGATATCCGCCTTGTGGTTGTCCTCCACGGGGATACTTTTATACTGGTAGTGCCCTTCGAAGTGGTTGGGGCAATTGGCAGAGACATTGATTAACGCCGTGATGCCCAAAGCGTCCAGCATGTCCTTTCGGGAGGCATGGTACGCGCTGCCCAAGTACAGGAAGGGCAGGATTTCCACGGGGCCACCCTGGAACGGCGAGAGGAGAGAGCACCGGTTACTCCCGATCCTT